>NW_019384711.1:507969-513519 GCF_000671375.1 Centruroides sculpturatus | reverse complement strand
TGAATGGAAGATATATATATATATATATATATATATATATTATTAACATGTGTTTCTAAGTAAAGAAACACTAACTTATCATAACAACTAACTTATAATACATATGTTTTAATTACAATTAAAAAAAATGTATATTTAAAATATTTACATTTTCGAAAACATTGTATAAATTTTAATTTTATAAAAGTGTTTTAAAAAGTTTTAATATTCTAAATATATCTAAAATCTTTCTTAATTATAAAGAGAAATATTTAAGTTTATAATTTGCATCGTTTGTGCTTTATCGTTTGAATATTAACTCTTCTAATTATAAATTTCATAATATTTATCTTCTTTTACAGACATAATTAAATTAGAACACGTGTTATATATTTATTTTTATGTATAAAATTCGTTGTAACTCAAATATGTCTGTAAAAACAAAATATGAAACCGTTATATAATAATAATAATATACAAACTGAAAAATTCAGATAGTACAATGTTTTACTAAATAGAACTTAGTGCCATTAAATCTAGAGTAGAATAATAACACTAAGTTCATAAATGTTTGCATTGTTTGCGACAATGAAACAGTGTTTTGTTTTATTTGAATTGAAAACGGAATAAATATTTTTTAATAATTTAATTTATGTTTGTAATTATTTAGCTTATTAACTATGAAATTAAAAAAATAAAAAATAAAAACCGATATTTAAAAAAAAACGATATTTAAAGCATAATATTATAAGTTCATTTACATTAATGCAAATGAAAAATGTAAATGATTCATAACATCTAATTGAAGATTGTTTTTTCTATTTCAAAATTTTACTATAACCAAATAAAATTATTAAATGTTATTTTATAAAATAAAAAAGTACATTTAAGATTTTACAGAAATGAAAATAAATATAATCGATCCTGCTTTACAACTCTCCGTTTTTATAACCGATACAATCATAACACGAAATTTATACTCGTATGAAATGCCATATTTAAATGCCGTAATAGTTTGTTGGCCGTCTCTGCATGATATTATATAGTTACAACTGTAATTTCCAAGAGCTAATTTAAATTTATGATACTGAACCTATTGGAAGTAAGAGCATTTATTTTACGAGTTTTCTAAGTACCAATTAAGTTAATATCTACTGTATCCAGAACAACACTTAAATGAATATATTGAATTAATTTAAAATATTATTTTAAAACATATTTTAAAATTATGCAGGAAATTTGAATGAAAATATAAAAAGAAAATTAGACTGTTACTAAATTTTATATAAAATCTTATATTTACATTCGATGCGATAAAAAATAATGCTTTATTGTACGCAAATTAGCTGTCGTCATTGAAAATATGTTACTTTTTCATTAAATTATATTACTGTAGTGCAAATAATAATAAAACAAGTTTTTGTATCGAGCATTTTTAATTATATCTTCTAATTTATCCTATTTTTCTAAATATGCACCCTCATACTTCTTTCATTATTTCTATATTAAAAGTTAAATGAATGTTAAAGTTAAAAAAAATTAAATTAATAGACTTAATAAATCGGATGAAACATACAATACAGTATTATTCTTATTCAAAGTAAAGACTCAAATATGTCTTTACTTGTAACTCAAATATGTTTTTACTTGTAACTCAAATATGTCTGTAATCTCTAAAAGATTATTTATACTCGCATATGATAATATTTTATTTAAGTTTTCAAAGAAATAATTATAAGCTGTAAGTATAACATTAATTAATTTTTTCCTCCATGCAACTTTTAAATAAATAAGTTTTTACGTAATATCTAGGGAAACGTTTACATGTTACGTAGAAAAATATAGACTACCTAACTTCATATAATTTACGCTCAGACAATTGAAAATTAAAAGTTAACGAGCAACTATTTATTGTAACATTGTTACAATGCCGGGCTATAGCTTTTAATCATATTTTTAATGTATTTAATTTAAAATATATGCTCTCCACCTTAAATTAGTACTAGTATCTTTCCCTTGTACATCATACTTTTCGTTAGCAATGGAGTTGTGCAGGTCATCTATCAACTCCTTTCTGGGAAAACGTTTGAATTCAAATAATGTAACGTTAGTTAATCTTGATCTTCTAGCCTTACGTTTTCCATATCTGGTCTTGTCTTTCATCTAGCTAACTACGTTCTCGAGATTAAGGAAGGACAGACAGACAGACAGACAGACAACAGTGGGAATTTATACAGTCTACAATTTTTTTCAAATTGCAACTCAATAATAATGTTTTCATAAACATAGTCAAATCTCTGAACAATAGCCACTGACGGAAATACAGTATTCTATAAAATACAAAGTTCAAAGAATCTGATGTTTACTCAATTTGGACCAACCTGAACCTTAAAATGATCGGATGAATGGAAGATGAAAAATCATAAAACAATTAGATTTGAATCTGAAGATATAATTACTTTACTCTTTTAATGGCAACAAGTTTATTTTATTATTTAACTTCATGTAAATAAAACCAGCAATGGAAATTGCACAAATTGCTAAGGGAATTCTGCTAATAAGTGTAATTTTATTTAAGTAAAATTCATTTAAAGAATTGAATAATATTAAATATAGTAATCTATTTTTAAATTTAAATTGTTAATTTTAGAAAAATTAATTAAACTTTAGGTGAGGTTAGTGAAATCTTATGAAATTTACATTAAAATATCTTGTTTTATTCTCTATGTTGCATTGTATTTAATATCTTGAACTAATATTTGAAATATCTAATTAATATAAATAACCTAATATTAATTAAAATTTTAAATATTTATTAATTATCTTTTGCATAAAGTTTAACAATTTGAAATATTTAAATCTATATAGTACAGCAGAGTGAAAAATACATTTCTGACAGGTCCACTTATCAAAATATTTCTGGAAGTCAGTTTTTATTATGTTTTAAACTACTGCAGCTTCCACTCTGCTACTTATTAGAATTTATATTCCTTCAACTTCTCCCTCGTTTTAGGAAGCAGATAAAAGTCTGCAGGAACAAAATTAAAGGAGTAAAGAGATTGAGAAGCACTATTATATCCTTCGTCGACAGCAAAAATCTGTTTTTACATAATTTTTAAATAGTAATAAAATTTGTATGTAAAATTTCTCAATCTCGGTAACTGATCAGAGTATTCGAAAGAAAAGTATCTATATGCGATGGACCACCTACTAAAAGGAAAATGCAATAAACCAGAGAGATAAAAAATTCGGCAAATGGAAGAAAAGTTTGTCAGGCGGAAGTAAACCATTAAAAAATCTGTAATATAATAACCTTGTATAAAATATATTGTTCCTTTATCTAAGGAAGGAGGTGTAACGTATCCGTAAAGTGTCTGGAAAACTATCAAAAGATAAATCAAAACTTTCAAAAGTTTATTGAGATAATTCATTCATTTTTTAAAATAAAAATGAAAATTCTAAGAAAAGTAACTTGCCACAGATCTCATCAAATAGGAAATAAATCAAAGATTTTATCTTGTCTGGTTAATTTGAAAAAATTTTTTGTTAGTCAGCATTTTATGAAAATTCCATTTATTCGTATGATCTAGAATAGGTTGAAAATGTAGAAAATTTTTCATGCTATTCAAATTTTTACATTCAATTATTCATCAAAATATATTTTAAAACATAATAATTATGTTTAGTTTCTTTTCCATTTTGAGATGTCTTTCGACAAATTTTCGAATCACTTTGCATCTATAATTACCAAAAATTATTAATTTCAATTGCAACAATACTGGATTTTTACAAATATCCTTTGATTTTAAATTATATTAAAGTTACTAAAAACTTAATTATATTATTTTAAATTATTTTATTCGAACTTAAAAATATGCATTTGAGAACATTTCAATGTTGAGATAATTCGACAAAATTTAAAACTATATTTTTGGAAAATGTTAAAATTCTGATTTATAAAATATATAAAAGTATTCAAAAGTTTTATTTCCTGTTTTGAGAATGGAAAAAATTAAATATTTTACATGTAATAAAGTGAATATGGCATGCCAATAACCGTAATTATTACTGAAATATTATACTTATTCCTTAATATTCTTGACATAATTAAGATCTTATAATTATATTCTAAATTTAACTTAACATAGATTTTGCTATTCAAACTGCATTGATGTAGTCTATTAAAATAAACAATAAAACAGAACTTTTAACATACATCGTACAAACATATATAAGGCTCTACTTCTCTCAAAAGACGATAAAAATATATGAATTAAATAAGTAAAAAAAATACTGTAAGTAAAAAATGTTTATTATTTGTTTTAAAAACTAATTTATATCGCTTTTATGTTATACCTTTTATATTTAAAAAATATTATATTTTTCGAGCCCTTTGTGTTTGGGGCTCTGCCAAATAATGACGCTGGTCCTCTCTATATAAATCTATTTGTATAGGTAAAAGTTTATAAATATGTATATATTTACAATTTATTTGAATTTTAACTCTAATTTAATCATAAGCAGAGTAATCAATAATATTATTAACGTTATAAAAATAAATTTTAATACTGTATTTTATAAAATAGTTAATAAACGACGATTATTTATTGTGACATCGTCACAATGCCGAGCTGCAATTTTTAATCATGTTTTTAATAATATTTTAATTTAAAATATATGCTCTCCACCTCAAATTAGTAGTGCTTTGCCCATGTACAGTACATCATACTTTTCCTTTAAGAATAGAGACGTGTCCGCCATCTATCTAACTCCTTTCAGAGGGAACTTTTCATTGAAATAACGTGACTTCCGGTTTTTACATAGTTAATCGGGGCCTCCTGCCCCTAAGCTTTCCATATCTGTTCTCGTCTTTCATTTATCTAACTTCGTACTCGATATTAAGGAAAGACAAACAGTGGGAATTTACAGGTCTACAAAGCTTTCAAGTTACAGCCCAATAAGGGATTGGATGATAAAAAAGTTTTTGAATGATATAATCACCATTTTCTTTAACATTTAAAATTTTTCCTTTTATAAATTTGTTTGACAAAACAGAGTCAACGAACTAGCAAAATAAAAATATATCCAAAAGTAAAATTTGTTCGATAAATAAATATCTTTACTTTTAGTCATTTCAAATAAAAATATTTCAATTTATTTATATTTTTCAAATTCAAATTTAATCTTTTAGATTTGAAAGATATACATTCAGAATAAGAAAAATTAGTATAAATTATTTAAAATAATTTCGAAATTTTATGGTAGAATAACGATAACATTCATTTTTTAATGTACAGTACTTTTTAATCAAAACTAAATATTACTCAAAAAATTAATCTAAAAATATTTAAAAGATCATTTTTATATCTATAAGCATAAATATCAAAAATCAAAAAAACTCTACGTTTTATCAAGCGTCTAAAAGTCCCAGTATTGATTAATTAAATTTATATAAACAAATTTATAAATGCCATATTAAATTCGAAAAATGTAGAATTTACAAAGGAAATAAATAAATAGTTTCAATTAAAAATGGCTAACGATATTTACACAGTTTGTTACTACATATAA
>NW_019384711.1:427829-506263 GCF_000671375.1 Centruroides sculpturatus | reverse complement strand
ACACCACCCCAGAAGTAACAGTCAACATGGGTTTTTTCTTTTTGAAGAATATACTTCTTAAAAACAAAGGTAAATAAACAGTAAAAAACAATTCACAATGTTAAAAACGATCAAGTGTCAGCCTTCTGTTTTAGGATCTGACACTTTACATTAAAAACATGAAGAATTCTTCTCACCACATTGTCCTTATCCATTTTTAACTGCTTCAGGCCCTCTGGTGGTAGTTACGAGTTATCCTTACTTAATTTGCATATGGATACAATTTCTGTAATTACTCAGGATTTTTATATTTCTTCTTAAATGAAGTTAAGACTATTTACAAAAATATAAAATTTTTGAGTCTATCTTAATCCTTTTTTTACACCACCCCAGAAGTAACAGTCAACATGGGTTTTTTTCTTTTTGAAGAATATTCTTCTTAAAAACAAAGGTAAATAAACAGTAAAAAACAATTCACAATGTTAAAAACGATCAAGTGTCAGCCTTCTGTTTTAGGATCTGACACTTTACATTAAAAACATGAAGAATTCTTCTCACCACATTGTCCTTATCCATTTTTAACTGCTTCAGGCCCTCTGGTGGTAGTTACGAGTTATCCTTACTTAATTTGCATATGGATACAATTTACAAGAAATATAATTTAAGAAGAAATATAAAAATCCTGAGTAATTACAGAAATTGTATCCATATAAAAAATGTTTTAAAATTCTGTCAAAAACCGTCGATTAGCTTTTAAATAAATCAGAGTTAAAGATTAGAATTTAACTAAAAAGTTTAATATTCAAAGAATTCAAGATTAATAGCCTATGATTATGTTTCTCGCAAAGAATAGGATATTAAAATTCGATTTCTTGTAATAGATTTTTCGATAATATCTAGATACGGTGAATTTATAAGAATAAAACTTTGTTCAACATTCCAAAAACTTGCATCAAACGTTCTTATTCGATAAATCACGTGTATAAATCTGTTTACATTCAATCGAACCAAGAAATCTGATTCCAAGAGATATATCTAAGATTATTTACAATCGATCTTTTAGATGTAATTTATCGTAAGATTTCTTTCTAAAAAGATTACCAAAGAATAGAAACTGCTGTACTGTTTATTTTCTTACTACTAAAGATTATATTTAAATTATATGCTTTAGTAATTGCTTAATTAAGAGCTAATTATAATATTTACAAGAATAGAAAACTGTCAATTTAGTTATTCTTTTTTATCTTTAAGCACTAAATAATAATAACAGAAAAAAGTTTTTTTATTTCAATAGCAGAAATAGAAAGTGATATAATCCTATTAATTTATCAACATGGCAATTATCTGACCGATAACAAAAGCTGGCATCATGAAATGGATTGTGACGTTCGATCCTTCTTCATTATCCATGTTACTGTTATGTTTTTTGCTGAGTGCTTAGTTCTATTTTCTTCTAAATAGAATTGTTTACATTGAATTAAACGCAAAACCAAAAGATTATTCGCTGTCTCGTTATTTTTAAAGTAAATTAATGAGATAATCGAAATGTGTTTTAGTTTCTTCAACTTCCATTTTCTTTGAATTTCAACAATTGTTTGCTATAACAAAAAAATCATCAAATTTACAATTTTTTTAAATAAACAAATCACATAGCCTAGCTGGATTTATTTTGGATCCGTCTGATGTTTTCTCTGTTAACACATAAAGGGACAATAAAATTATAGAGCTTTTAAATATAAATTTATGAAATAATTGATGTGTATTTTCAGTATGTTCAATGTTGATTCCTTTTCTATTTCACTGCTTTTAGTTTGTCCATGGCTTCGTCGTGGATAAAAAGCCGAAAGAAGGTTAGATGGTTATCAAGAAGACGTTCGTATATCACCAGTTCCTATTTTATAAAAATTTTATATTTTTTAATTGGAAATTTTTGTGTTTTTTAAAAGGACTTTTTAGCGTTTTGGCGGCTAGTAGCCTAAAAAGGAAGGTGGTCGCCAGGATTGTATTGTCTGAAACACAGAGCTAATAAATGGTGGTCCCTGTTTGGGCGAACTTTGTCTCAAAATATTAATTAAATTAAAAGAACCATCGGACGAAAAAATTAAGGACTAAACAAAGTGAAATAAAGCACAGGACAGTCCCAAATGTATGATTCCAACTAGATAGGTGCGGAAAACCTTAATTCATTTTATTCATGTATATGAATAGAGTTTTATGATTTAATTCAAGCAATGTTTTTGCAACTTATCGAAAAAAATTTTAATTTACTTCACTGTCATATCCTGTTTCTCACATAAAATACTAAATTTTGAAATTTAGATAAACTTAAAACATTTGTTGCCTGTCAACACTTCTATGAATGATACATATTTCTTTAATAACAAAATTCAATGCTGAAACTTTATTAGTGAACATTGAAAGAGACAATATATTTATCATATCGGGCGTAAATTAATTTATCGGGGGAGGAAATCAATAGTCTTGTGACTATTCCTTTTGTATGTAAAATAAATAAATACGTTAAACAAAATTATATATGGCTTATTATGATTACTGTACCAGGTTACTGTGATTGATTTTGAAGAGTCCAAAATATCGGTGTAGTCTCTATAGCAGATTGAACCTATACTGAAGAGGGATCGGAGAGAATTCCGATCCGAAATGCATATAAATAAAATCTGAGAATTAATCGTCTTTGAGTAATTATTGAACTTGGATGAGCGTCGGATTCGAAGGACATAAAAGGGGGTTTTTTATACTAATAAAGCGAAATGTTAAGTGGTTATAAAAGTGACTGATTATATTCGGTAAATATTGCTAATTTTAGCTTCGTATTATAGTCTACTTTTATACTGTAATGTTAACGCAATTATAATTGAAGCACTATCGCCATAATTAATACAAAATTACCATATTTATATTTCTTACCAGATAAATTCCCAATATACAATACTATTTGAAGGAATTTAATCTATATATTAGTCTATATAATCTATCTATATAATCTAATCTATATAATCTATTTACATTTCTAAATAATGATTTCATACAATACGAATTAGAACAAATATTAGTTACATGTCTGAAAGCTTTTTCACCAAAATCCTTCCAAAAGTGTTTAAAAGGAACCAGAAAATGTCTGAATATCCGAAGAAATCTTCGTCTTAAGATGGCGTTCTACAATAGAGAAATATAACAATTCGAAACAATTGTTTGTTAATTCGACGTCACATACATTACGTCACGCATGACATAGTTATATATCAATTAATTACTATAAATTACAAATGTTTCAATTGCAATTTTCCGTAAAAAATATCTCATGAATTTATAAAATCTATATTCTTTTGAAAATATATATCGTTCTTTATTCGTGCACGTGTGGGTCGTTTCTAAAGATTTCTTTCTGATTTTTATGGTATTTTTCAGTTCCAATATCAGCTGTCACGTTTTTAGCAATTATTCTTCAAATGAATAACTAAATAAATTCTAAAGCACATTTCTTAAATTATATAGATTCTTACATAATTACATCTTGGCCTTTCATAACCAAATTTAAAATAACAATAAGTATTTATTTGTCCTAAAAAACTTTAATTTGTTAAATTTAATAAATCATTTAGACATAATTTTTAACAAAATAATTTTTAAAAGAACAGAAAATAGAAACAGTACAACTGAAATAAAGTAGCAAACTTTGTATCTCTATTCACAAATATCTACATATAAGCGCTTAAAACACGCGCGCATATTATAAATGCAATTATTACTTACTGTGATAAGCTAAAAAGCATTTTTAGTCGTATATCGTAAGAATACACAATAGTTGAACTTTTAAACCAATAAGAGCATCGTTCACATTGAAAATTTTAATTTAAACATAGCTCCAACATACATCAATAAATAAATATTATTTACTTTCTGTAGATTATGCAAAACTATAGATATAGAACAAAAAATCGAAGTTTTTTCAAGAAAATGTCTAAAAATGGTATTTAACAGAGCTAAATCAAACAATCCAAAAATTTATTTACGTCACAATAACTACGTCACTCATTGCGTTAAGTCATCAATACATTAAATACGACAAATTACAAATATTTTGATAACGGTTTAAACAGAATAAGATTGTAATGTTTTAAAGTAAAACTTAATTCTTTTCATTTTTTCGGTCAATTTTAACGGGTACAACTTCTTAATTAATAATTATGATAAACTTTTAAAATTAGGCAGATAAATTAACATATAGTCAAACCTCGGTTTACGAACTTAATTCGTTCCTAAAAGTTGTTCAAAAACCGATGTTTTCTCAAACCAAAACAAATTTTCCCATAAGAAACAATGTAAAATGGATTAAACCGTTCCTGACTCTCGAAATAAAACTTTTTTTAGCTTTTTAGCTGTATTTATACATAAAAATGCCTACAAATGCAATATAATATTATCTATATCTATTCTATAGATATATTTGTCCTGTCGTAAGTATAAGAAGTTTATCATCGATATCCGGCTGTGCCGAGTAGCTTATTCGGAAACCGAGTTATCGTACGGCAAACGGAGTAAATATGACGTTCAAAATTTTGTTCGTAAACCGAATTTTCGTAAACAGAGGCGTTCGTAACCGGAGGTTTGACTGTATATTAGAATTCGCGTATTGTAATCGCTTTGACATTTTATAAATTGATAGCCATTAACTAGTTTAAATATTTTCAACGTCCGTTTGCTATGAAATAAAGAAAATCATCTAAATTTTAAAGCTTCTAAATAAATTAATAACACGCTTGAATTTATATTGAATCTTTTGGAAAGGACACTGCTTTTCAAATTTAACCCTTCTCTACAAATACTGTACATAAAAAAAAATAAACACATGTGTAAAGTTTAATTCTAGCACGATCAATGTCGATTACTTTTGAATTTCAACCCCCGTTTGGTATAAAACATAAAATAAAACAATTCAATTTAAAATTTTTTAAGTAAATTAATCACATGCCTAGGTTTATTTCAAATCAGTCTGATGTTTACTGCTGTTTAATTTCAACCCTCCTCTACTAACGAATAAAATAACAATGAAATTACGAATAATTTAATATATCCAGTACTTCTGATATGTGCAAGATGTGAGTTCTCTCGCTAAATTTTTATCGTTTTGATATAATTGCGGGAATTTAGGATATTTTATGATAGCGAGTGCGACAAAATAATGCTATTATCATAAATTTATTCTAGCATCTCGCAAATCGCTAGCTGTATGAAATCTCTTTTAGAAAAATCTGGAAAACATTTTCTATTATTCAATAATGAAAATTATATATGTTTATATTTTTTAAATATTATTATTGTGTGTTGAAAAAATAAATGCTGTCATTGAGGTCTGACGTTTTTGATAGCCCTGTAAAGTAGTATATTTATTACAGTACAATATGTTCAGCGAGTTGAATTGAGCTAATTTTTTATAGTACGAATTGGTTACTATTTTATTAAGAAAATTTCAGAATATTGTACAAAATTGATAATATCGCATTAATTAATTATGAACTCAACAATATTAGAAACAATTACTTTTGATTTGTTCCTAACAACAAAACTTAATCTACTTACGACTTTATTTCTTTTCCTGAAAAATATTATTGAATAAAGTGTAAATTTACACAGCATTAAATTAAATTTATAAAACTTAAATTAAAATTTTAATTTAATTTAGTAAAAATTTACAAGTTTATTTTCCTTACTTAAATGTCAAAAAATTAACAATTCCCATTTGATTATTTCTCATTAAAATTCAAAGTAGCTTAGAGCAACATAAGACTTTGCTCCTTATTATCATTTGGTTAGCAGAAACGAAGATTATCTTAATGATAGCACAAATACAAAACTTAAAATGAATTGCCTTCGTTTAAAACCATTTTAGACATACTTTAAATGAGGAATACTCCGAAAATTAGGTATAGAGCAAACTCGCCACTGAAATGAAATGAAATTCTAGTTCAAAATATTTATTATTTTAATAAAATGTTTCATGCTTGATATTTATAATTAAATTTTTAAATTATAATAATTTACATTGTAAGTAAGTTATATGAAAAATCTAAAAATCGTCTATGCAAAAATATTTTTAAGTACTTTAAGTTAATTAATATCAAAAGGAAACATAAATGACAATTGATCAGTCCATCTGTTTCTCATATTTAGATCTTGACGAACTTATTGTTTCGTTTGCTGTGGTAGTTACAAGGAGGAATGGTAGGAATAAAATATCGTATTTCGTTGCAAAAAGAAATTCAGTGGCAATTAATATTTTAAAATGTATTGACTCAAGTGGTTTTAAAAGTTGGAGAACAAAAAGAAAGCGCGATATATCCAAATTTGCGATATAACGAGGGGGCTACTGTATTTTAAAAAAGCCAAAAGCCATTTACTTAATTTAAGTTAATAAAATAACTGCACGAAGATAATTGTTCATTCAACATTAATCACAGTTAATATAAATTATTTGTATTCTTAATTACAATAAACTAAAAAAAGGAACTTTAGTAGAGTCATTCGAAATCCAAATTAATAAAACAAAATAAAATTCAAAATCGTACATGAAAATTGCGTATATGAAAAATTCTGGCAATTAATAATAAAAAAACAAAAATAATTAGTTTGAAAGAAAAAAAATGTTTTTCTTAATATTCTAAGAAAACATGAATTTTTTTTTAATATTTTCACAACAAATATTACCTAAAATATTCTAATACTAATCTTCTTTACTTCTTATTCGGTTATTAAAAATATCAAAATATATTTCTTGGAAATTATAATGTAGAAAAGGAGATTTTATATTTTTTAATGTCAAAACAGAAAATGTTACAAATAATGTTTTTTTAAATAAATAAAAATTAATCAATTTATCTAGACATAAATTCAGAAAAATCTTTAAAAATTATAGAATTAATTATAAGTTAAAATTTATATTAATATTTATATAATTCTTTGGCCTGCTTTTATTGAATTTATTTTATATATTAGCATTGTGTTGAAATAATTTTACGAATATTTATTTAATACATTTTACCAAGAAGAGAAAAAAATCATTTTAAAATTATTCAAGTTTAATTTTATTGCTTTTTAGAGCATTATATTATTATAATTTGCATTTATTCTTACTACTAAACATATTTTAATATTATTAATAAAATAACAATTATTTAATATATTTTATAAAACACACTTTTTATTTAATTAAAGTTATATATTTATTTATTATTTGAACTTTTGAATTGTAGTGATACGTGGTGAGCATTATACTGTGTTAGATAAGAGTTACTTTAATTAGTTTTCTAGTGCTTGTTTATTATATTACTTGATAATTAATTAAAATCTTTAAAAAAATAATCATATTTATTGTTGGTCTTTAGATTGTTGAGAAAATTTGCAGACAGACAAACTAATGCTAGACTACTAATATAAGATTTTAACTCTGTTAGTTTTTTTAAATTTAAGAAGTTTTGAATATATCTTATACATGCTTCAAATTTTATAAAATAAAATATTATAAAATATGAAATTTTCGAATGTCTAATTAGCAGCTTGTAGCCAATATAAAACAATTTCGTCTTTCCGTAAAAATACAATCTTAATCGGCAGAAATAAATGAATATTGTAAATTTGTATTACTGTACAAGTAATTTTTAAGATATCGTGTTTTTTATTTATAAAACCTTTTATTCTAGAAGATTTTGTTTAATTTTTTTTTATCTTTTACTTACAATAATAACATATTTATAATAAATTATAATCTGAAATAGTAAATAAATAAAAATATAAAATAAATTAATAGCCATATAATATATAACGGGCAATTATTTATTGTGACATCGTCAGAATGTAGGACTGCAATTTTTAATCATATTTTTTATTTATTTAATTTAAAATATATGATCACCACCTAAAATTAGTAAAATAGTGTCTTGTCTCTGTACAACGTACTTTTCCTGTTAGCAATGGAATCGTGCTGGTTATCTATCTAACTCCATTCGGGGAACATTTTCAACTGAAATAATGTGACTTCTTGTTTGCATCGAAGTCATATATAGTTACTCGGGGCCTTATGCCCCTAAGCCTTTCATATCTGGTCTCCGCTATTATCTAACTCCCTTCTCGATAGTAAGGAAGGACAGACAGAGAGGCAGTAAGACCAGTGGGAATTTATAGGTCTACAATTTTTTCATTTATTTTAATCTTATAAGTAAGATTTAAATAAATGAAAATATTAAATATAATTGAAAGAATATTAAAAATTAAAAATATATAATGCAGCGGTTTCCAAAGTATGCGCCGCGGCGCCCAAGAAAGCCGGCTTTCTCACAGGGCGCCACGAAATATAAAATTTTCATAATTTTACTTCCATTTTCAATTCATTGTGATAAGACTGTGACATCTAGCAGACCATTAACTCTATAATAACTGTTTGCAAAAGCATCTACAAACGTTTACCGGATGGCCCAGCGGTCAAGGTGGCAGCCTACCGCTCAGGGAGATTCAGGATAGAATCCAAACGGATCTAAAAATCCCCAGGAATTCTTTGGGGTGATCCGTCCAAATATGTCAGGCCCCTTCCCTCATCGCCCGGTCGCCTCATTGTGGGCCTGAACGAATCTATAATGTTCTTGCTTAAACAGGTTTTCTTAGTGCCCACAGGGCAAAATGAGTTTTTAAAAAAAAGATGGCGCTCTGCGATAAGTTTTTTAATTATTTTAGTATTTTCTCAAACTTTCTCCATACTTTGTTTTCGTATATAAATAGCTATCAGTTTCACGCGATTTCAGTGTTCAATTAGTTTTCGGAGATTGTATTAACTGAATATTGTAGTAATTTAGTTAAATGAAAATTTTGAAGTATTTCTTCTCGTATGCATTTTTAAAAATGAGTCTGTTCTTACTAAATTAGCAATAAGCGTTGTGAGAGCGAAAATAAAGAGGGCACACTGTCAACCAGTGGCAAGAGTGTGAATAAGCGTAAATGTCGAAAATATCATGACACTTATTTGAACTTTGGTTTTACGTCTACAGAAATCAATGGTGAAGAGCAGGCGCAATGTATTGTATACAAGAGTTTTGGCACCAGAGTGCATACTATCAAGTAAGTTGAAATGACATTTAGAAACTAATCATCCTAGCATGGTTATTAAATCTTGTGACTACTTTACTAGAAAGTTAAAAGAGTTAAATCGAGAAAAAAGTACTTTTTATAATCAGTCATCAAGACCAAGCAAGCCTTTACAAAGTGGCATGTAAAATGTAAAAAGTCTCATACCATTGCAGAGAAACTCATTCTACCGGCTGCTGTAGATATGGTGAACATTATGATCAGTTGGTCTGCTCAGCTTTCAAAAGTGCCTTTGTTCAATAACATCATTAATCGCAGAATACAGCACATAGCGGAGGACCTCAATGATCAGTTAATTGAAAAAATAAAAGGGGGTTGCAGGAATTTGTAAAAGTATCACTGTTGGTGCTAAGGCTCAAGACTTGTTCCAGAAAATACTCTTAGATTATAGGAACTAAATTTTTAAAACAAGACTTTATTGTGAGACCTGTTAAAAAAGAAGATATTGAAAACAGCGAGAAAAATTAAAATGGACTCAATGTAATTTAAATGGATTAATTTTACTTTAACAATGTATGCATGTATGTATTTTTTATGTAAATAGATTGTTTTTTTGTGTAACAATATTACTAACTGAAGAAGTAACCCGAGTTCTGAAATACATTTTAGTTAATATTTATGAAATTTATAGTAATTTTCAATAATGGAATTTTATTGTAGCCAAATTTAAATAAATGGTTTAAATATTTTGTTGCTTGTGTTTGATAAGCCCTAATATATATTTTACAATTGTTTTGTTTATTAACATGATAAATAATATAATTTTTTTTTACTGACAAGTAAGATTATCTACTGTAACTGCTGAGTAGAAAACATGAAGTTTACTAAAAATAGAACTAAATATTTTATTTTTGAAGCAGAAAACAATTTTCCTAATTTCAAAAATCCAATATTTAATGCTATAACTCTGGAAAGATTGATCTGCTTTTGTTAATCCATCTTTTAATATATAGAAGTCTTTTTCAGAGAGATAATTTATTTTTTTTTAAATAAAAGAAGTTACATTCATAGAAGGATTTTTAATTTCTTATTAAAAATTTTCAANTTACTAAAGATTGGACATCACAAAATGTGAATCTATTTTAGTTTCTTTTACGTATTTTTACTGAAATAAATAAAATTTATATACTTATAAATTTAATCCATAATTCTGTTATTATCATACTTTATGATGACCAAAAATCGTTAATAATAATAAAATTAGATATTAATAACTAATTATACAAAAAGAAAATAAAATACTTACTAATTTTTGCCGTCATATACTTGCTTTATATTTAGGCTTACTTAGTTACTCCTATTATTTGTTATTAATTTTTATTTTAATAATCTATTTTATGAAGCGCAAGTTTGTCAATCACATTTCTTTAAAATATTCCATAAAAATGTAGATAATTTATAAATACTACATAACCCCTGACCAGGGTTGTCGAAAGGAAGAGCTGGAGCTTTTTTCTAGGAAACTTGGGAGCCAATAGTGGTTCCTACCACTACGCACTTCATTTGCTCAGAAAAGGGGCAAAAGGGGCCCGCTGTATCCCTGCGATCCTTACTAAGCTTTCGATAGCCTTAACCCTGACCAAATGCTATCCAAATTCGAACCAATATCGAGAACAATAACAGGACATTTTAAAATATAGGCCCTATTCTATAATATTCATCGATTTTCTTTAGTTTCGTGATTAATGATTGTCTATTTATATCATACTTCCGAGTATATTGATTTTGAAAATCATTACTATTAATTCAAGAATATTTAAATTTATTCATTTTATAGCCAATATAATAGATTTATTCGATTGATTTCTCATTTATATCTTTTATTTTTCAATATCAGTCAATAATAAAATGACATTATTTGTTCAATATCGATCATAATAGTCTTGTTTACTAACAAAGTGCCTTTAGGATATACAGTATTTTCTATCTGAAATGTAACGCTCGCATATTAATTCTTCAAAGTAAATCTCAGAATTGAAAGATAAAATCCTCTTAGTTTCTAAATTTTTCATATTTTCTTTTTCTAGATTTAATGTATTTTTAGAAGCATTAGAATCAGGGCTTGAAAATATATATTTTAGCTAAATTAATTAAATTGGGTTTTTCATTATAATTTTATTAAGTTAAGCTACATTAATTATGCATTTTAAAATCTTAGAATACAGCAGAAATGATAATTTCTATGAAATACTTCTCAAAATAATTTTTTCAAAAATTATTTAATTTTAAAAATTGATTAAGGTTACTTTTCATAATAAAAACTAAAATAATGTAAAAGTAATTATTCAAGTATTCTCAAATATTGCATCAGAAAATAGATATTTTACAAAAACTTAATAATTATTTAGAACATTTTAATATAGAATATAGAATACTTTCAAAAAATTTTTTTACTTATTTAGATAAACTACATATTAATCTTAAAAATTACTACAGATATCATTAGTGTTACTAGAACTATAACCAACGTAACTATTAATTTAGTATTACCTAACTATCACTAAATAACTAAACTATTAAAATATAAAAAATGTTTCTTCTTAAATGAAGTTAAGACTATTTACAAAAATATAAAATTTTTGAGTCTATCTTAATCCTTTTTTACACCACCCCAGAAGTAACAGTCAACATGGGTTTTTTTATTTTTGAAGAATATACTTCTTAAAAACAAAGGTAAATAAACAGTAAAAAACAATTCACAATGTTAAAAACGATCAAGTGTCAGCCTTCTGTTTTAGGATCTGACACTTTACATTAAAAACATGAAGAATTCTTCTCACCACATTGTCCTTATCCATTTTTAACTGCTTCAGGCCCTCTGGTGGTAGTTACGAGTTATCCTTACTTAATTTGCATATGGATACAATTTCTGTAATTACTCAGGATTTTTATATTTCTTCTTAAATGAAGTTAAGACTATTTACAAAAATATAAAATTTTTGAGTCTATCTTAATCCTTTTTTACACCACCCCAGAAGTAACAGTCAACATGGGTTTNACTTAATCTACTTACGACTTTATTTCTTTTCCTGAAAAATATTATTGAATAAAGTGTAAATTTACACAGCATTAAATTAAATTTATAAAACTTAAATTAAAATTTTAATTTAATTTAGTAAAAATTTACAAGTTTATTTTCCTTACTTAAATGTCAAAAAATTAACAATTCCCATTTGATTATTTCTCATTAAAATTCAAAGTAGCTTAGAGCAACATAAGACTTTGCTCCTTATTATCATTTGGTTAGCAGAAACGAAGATTATCTTAATGATAGCACAAATACAAAACTTAAAATGAATTGCCTTCGTTTAAAACCATTTTAGACATACTTTAAATGAGGAATACTCCGAAAATTAGGTATAGAGCAAACTCGCCACTGAAATGAAATGAAATTCTAGTTCAAAATATTTATTATTTTAATAAAATGTTTCATGCTTGATATTTATAATTAAATTTTTAAATTATAATAATTTACATTGTAAGTAAGTTATATGAAAAATCTAAAAATCGTCTATGCAAAAATATTTTTAAGTACTTTAAGTTAATTAATATCAAAAGGAAACATAAATGACAATTGATCAGTCCATCTGTTTCTCATATTTAGATCTTGACGAACTTATTGTTTCGTTTGCTGTGGTAGTTACAAGGAGGAATGGTAGGAATAAAATATCGTATTTCGTTGCAAAAAGAAATTCAGTGGCAATTAATATTTTAAAATGTATTGACTCAAGTGGTTTTAAAAGTTGGAGAACAAAAAGAAAGCGCGATATATCCAAATTTGCGATATAACGAGGGGGCTACTGTATTTTAAAAAAGCCAAAAGCCATTTACTTAATTTAAGTTAATAAAATAACTGCACGAAGATAATTGTTCATTCAACATTAATCACAGTTAATATAAATTATTTGTATTCTTAATTACAATAAACTAAAAAAAGGAACTTTAGTAGAGTCATTCGAAATCCAAATTAATAAAACAAAATAAAATTCAAAATCGTACATGAAAATTGCGTATATGAAAAATTCTGGCAATTAATAATAAAAAAACAAAAATAATTAGTTTGAAAGAAAAAAAATGTTTTTCTTAATATTCTAAGAAAACATGAATTTTTTTTTAATATTTTCACAACAAATATTACCTAAAATATTCTAATACTAATCTTCTTTACTTCTTATTCGGTTATTAAAAATATCAAAATATATTTCTTGGAAATTATAATGTAGAAAAGGAGATTTTATATTTTTTAATGTCAAAACAGAAAATGTTACAAATAATGTTTTTTTAAATAAATAAAAATTAATCAATTTATCTAGACATAAATTCAGAAAAATCTTTAAAAATTATAGAATTAATTATAAGTTAAAATTTATATTAATATTTATATAATTCTTTGGCCTGCTTTTATTGAATTTATTTTATATATTAGCATTGTGTTGAAATAATTTTACGAATATTTATTTAATACATTTTACCAAGAAGAGAAAAAAATCATTTTAAAATTATTCAAGTTTAATTTTATTGCTTTTTAGAGCATTATATTATTATAATTTGCATTTATTCTTACTACTAAACATATTTTAATATTATTAATAAAATAACAATTATTTAATATATTTTATAAAACACACTTTTTATTTAATTAAAGTTATATATTTATTTATTATTTGAACTTTTGAATTGTAGTGATACGTGGTGAGCATTATACTGTGTTAGATAAGAGTTACTTTAATTAGTTTTCTAGTGCTTGTTTATTATATTACTTGATAATTAATTAAAATCTTTAAAAAAATAATCATATTTATTGTTGGTCTTTAGATTGTTGAGAAAATTTGCAGACAGACAAACTAATGCTAGACTACTAATATAAGATTTTAACTCTGTTAGTTTTTTTAAATTTAAGAAGTTTTGAATATATCTTATACATGCTTCAAATTTTATAAAATAAAATATTATAAAATATGAAATTTTCGAATGTCTAATTAGCAGCTTGTAGCCAATATAAAACAATTTCGTCTTTCCGTAAAAATACAATCTTAATCGGCAGAAATAAATGAATATTGTAAATTTGTATTACTGTACAAGTAATTTTTAAGATATCGTGTTTTTTATTTATAAAACCTTTTATTCTAGAAGATTTTGTTTAATTTTTTTTTATCTTTTACTTACAATAATAACATATTTATAATAAATTATAATCTGAAATAGTAAATAAATAAAAATATAAAATAAATTAATAGCCATATAATATATAACGGGCAATTATTTATTGTGACATCGTCAGAATGTAGGACTGCAATTTTTAATCATATTTTTTATTTATTTAATTTAAAATATATGATCACCACCTAAAATTAGTAAAATAGTGTCTTGTCTCTGTACAACGTACTTTTCCTGTTAGCAATGGAATCGTGCTGGTTATCTATCTAACTCCATTCGGGGAACATTTTCAACTGAAATAATGTGACTTCTTGTTTGCATCGAAGTCATATATAGTTACTCGGGGCCTTATGCCCCTAAGCCTTTCATATCTGGTCTCCGCTATTATCTAACTCCCTTCTCGATAGTAAGGAAGGACAGACAGAGAGGCAGTAAGACCAGTGGGAATTTATAGGTCTACAATTTTTTCATTTATTTTAATCTTATAAGTAAGATTTAAATAAATGAAAATATTAAATATAATTGAAAGAATATTAAAAATTAAAAATATATAATGCAGCGGTTTCCAAAGTATGCGCCGCGGCGCCCAAGAAAGCCGGCTTTCTCACAGGGCGCCACGAAATATAAAATTTTCATAATTTTACTTCCATTTTCAATTCATTGTGATAAGACTGTGACATCTAGCAGACCATTAACTCTATAATAACTGTTTGCAAAAGCATCTACAAACGTTTACCGGATGGCCCAGCGGTCAAGGTGGCAGCCTACCGCTCTGGGAGATTCAGGATAGAATCCAAACGGATCTAAAAATCCCCAGGAATTCTTTGGGGTGATCCGTCCAAATATGTCAGGCCCCTTCCCTCATCGCCCGGTCGCCTCATTGTGGGCCTGAACGAATCTATAATGTTCTTGCTTAAACAGGTTTTCTTAGTGCCCACAGGGCAAAATGAGTTTTTAAAAAAAAGATGGCGCTCTGCGATAAGTTTTTTAATTATTTTAGTATTTTCTCAAACTTTCTCCATACTTTGTTTTCGTATATAAATAGCTATCAGTTTCACGCGATTTCAGTGTTCAATTAGTTTTCGGAGATTGTATTAACTGAATATTGTAGTAATTTAGTTAAATGAAAATTTTGAAGTATTTCTTCTCGTATGCATTTTTAAAAATGAGTCTGTTCTTACTAAATTAGCAATAAGCGTTGTGAGAGCGAAAATAAAGAGGGCACACTGTCAACCAGTGGCAAGAGTGTGAATAAGCGTAAATGTCGAAAATATCATGACACTTATTTGAACTTTGGTTTTACGTCTACAGAAATCAATGGTGAAGAGCAGGCGCAATGTATTGTATACAAGAGTTTTGGCACCAGAGTGCATACTATCAAGTAAGTTGAAATGACATTTAGAAACTAATCATCGTAGCATGGTTATTAAATCTTGTGACTACTTTACTAGAAAGTTAAAAGAGTTAAATCGAGAAATAAGTACTTTTTATAATCAGTCATCAAGACCAAGCAAGCCTTTACAAAGTGGCATGTAAAATGTAAAAAGTCTCATACCATTGCAGAGAAACTCATTCTACCGGCTGCTGTAGATATGGTGAACATTATGATCAGTTGGTCTGCTCAGCTTTCAAAAGTGCCTTTGTTCAATAACATCATTAATCGCAGAATACAGCACATAGCGGAGGACCTCAATGATCAGTTAATTGAAAAAATAAAAGGGGGTTGCAGGAATTTGTAAAAGTATCACTGTTGGTGCTAAGGCTCAAGACTTGTTCCAGAAAATACTCTTAGATTATAGGAACTAAATTTTTAAAACAAGACTTTATTGTGAGACCTGTTAAAAAAGAAGATATTGAAAACAGCGAGAAAAATTAAAATGGACTCAATGTAATTTAAATGGATTAATTTTACTTTAACAATGTATGCATGTATGTATTTTTTATGTAAATAGATTGTTTTTTTGTGTAACAATATTACTAACTGAAGAAGTAACCCGAGTTCTGAAATACATTTTAGTTAATATTTATGGAATTTATAGTAATTTTCAATAATGGAATTTTATTGTAGCCAAATTTAAATAAATGGTTTAAATATTTTGTTGCTTGTGTTTGATAAGCCCTAATATATATTTTACAATTGTTTTGTTTATTAACATGATAAATAATATAATTTTTTTTTACTGACAAGTAAGATTATCTACTGTAACTGCTGAGTAGAAAACATGAAGTTTACTAAAAATAGAACTAAATATTTTATTTTTGAAGCAGAAAACAATTTTCCTAATTTCAAAAATCCAATATTTAATGCTATAACTCTGGAAAGATTGATCTGCTTTTGTTAATCCATCTTTTAATATATAGAAGTCTTTTTCAGAGAGATAATTTATTTTTTTTTAAATAAAAGAAGTTACATTCATAGAAGGATTTTTAATTTCTTATTAAAAATTTTCAATCTTTGTTATTAAATATTTAACATCTTAATATTTTCTTCTCTTAAACGTAGAAAACCTAAAATATGAATCGCTTAATCATGCCAGAGGTAAAATTAGAAATATAATTAAAGTCGATGATCAAAACAAGGAAATTCTAATTAACCGCTATTCTCCAAATAATATCACTAAAATATTTCTAAATTAATGGTTAAGTAGATAAGAAAATTCGCACTCGTCCCAGCAGAAAGGTCAATAATATTTTTTAAAAACATAAAAATGTTGGCAAATAGACAAAAAACGAGATATACGCTCTTTATCTAAAATATTGTAAAGTAAAAAATAAAACAAATCTGAGAAAATAAGATAATGAAGTTAAATAATTGTGTTCGGGTCGAGTGCTTTGTTTGGTGTCAGCATTTGCCATCTTTAGGACGTGTTATTGTTGTGCCGAAATATAATTACATTTTGCCACTTGACTATTCCTTACGCTGAAATTGTTTCTGGATTAACACCTTTGTTGTAGACACGTTAATTATCCTGACTGATTCCTGCTCCTTTGCCAGTAAGTGAATGGAGACAAGATATACACAAGCGTCATTATGAGACTATCTTAAGAAATTAAACTGTAATAAAAATTTAATGCGACTGGTATAAACTTTTTCCTTCATTATATAGAATCTGTGTTCCGTAGTTTTTGCTCGTTTACTTTCTCTTGTTATTACATACAGTAGTTAAAATTGCACTTCTAGAACGAAATCTCAATTTATGACGCTGAGTTTATGGGAAACAAGACAACTAGGGAGGACTCTTAACAACGGTTTTCCAGAAAATAATTTGGTCGTAAACGTAAGTTTGTAGTGTTTTGGAAATAAATACATTTCCATCATAATACAAAATAATTTAACAAAACTTCTGGTTTATGATATACAAGGTAGCCGTAATTAAAGTTTCCTATTCAGAGTTTTCTATAGTTGTAACAAATAGAGAGATTAACACCAAAATATTTATATGGACTAAACAAAGGATTCGGAAAATGATTTTGCAAAATAAAATTTACTTGAAAATTTCCGCTAGGGGACGCTTTACAGGAACCTATAAAGGAAAAAACAACAAAAATGCATTTATTCGTTCCGTAAGGGACATACCTTCTGCAGAGGCTATTTACCTATGTAGGGAATATTGCTCATTGTGTGCACCATTGTTTAGATGTAAAATTTGAAGGCAATGCAAAAAATGCAGAGCCTCAAGCGAAGGTTTTGAAAAAAAATTGTTTTTATTAAATCGTTTTCCTCATCTTTTACCTAGTCTGTAAACAAATTTTGGTGTCAATTTGTTTATTGCTTACAGCTAAAGAGTGTTCTGAAAAGAGAACCTCTAATTATGACCATCTTGTATAAAATTTGAGTGCACTTTTTGTTTGCCTGTATAAATATCTATTCGAGAATTCTTACAAAATGTATTCAAATAGTTTAAAGGATGTAATTACACAACAACATAAATTTGTTAATCATTATATATCTTAAATAACTTTATTATATTTATCTGCTATAGTAATGGAATAGCAGGAATATAAAATTTAATTCTATTCTATGGGAAATCTTGTTCATAATGTTTTTATGAACAAGATTGCCCATAGAATAACGTTCTTATTATTTTAATTTTATTAAAAAATTAAAATAACAAAGAAGGGTAAACGTATAAATAAAGGATTCTCAAGTAAATGAAAATATCATTTTTAATAGCTAAAAGTTCTAATTTTAATCAGATAAGACTCGTTCATTTTCTTTCTAATTAACGAGTGACTTATATGACTAAAATAATAATTGAAAATTTTATGCATTTTACTTATATACTTTTGTCAATCACTTCAAAATATAGACCAGTGGCGTAAATAGGAACTTCAAATGAGAGGGGAATTTTTTGCCCACATTTTACTATAAAATTTAATAAAAAGAATTAATTTTTATAATTTTACTTAAGCACTATAAAAGATAGTAATTAAGCATATATTTTTTTTCATTTTTTTTTGAAATTGACAATTTTTTAGCTTCTCTTTAGAGGACACTCCTTTCTCTCCTCTGTTTCTACCACTGATATAGACTACATTCTCTTATGTTCTGGTATTGAAATATATAAATAACATTTTAACATACTTGAGTAACATCGAAAATTTAGCCGACGGTATTTACAAAGAAGACCTTTTGTAAATTCAATATACAATAGACCCCTTATAACACTGTTGATAATTCCGTTTTATATGAATTTCATGTTGTACGAGTCACTTAGATTTTACAAATAAGTATGCCGGGCTGTGAACGGCTTACGTATTTGTAAAGTCTAAGTGACTCGTACAACATGGAATTCATATAAAACAGAATTATCAACAGCGTTATAGGGGTCGACTGTATTTATATATTTTATATTTTAATGTAAATTAAAATCGGGAAATATTTTAATTTTACTCAATTGTATTATGAATTATGGTATTGGCAAAATCATCAGAGGATTTTTTTTACCCATTTTGCATTTTTTTGCGGAGACGTAGCCTCAAATAAAAGGTCGTCTCCATAAGTGAAAATTGTCTGTCGCTGGTGTTGTGAACGACGGAAAATGAAGACATTTTGTAGTTTCAATGTATATTTTTATAATAAATACTTTAAATAAATCTTATTTATATTCATACAGTATTCGAAAGCATATTTATTATAGAATATTTACTGATATTCTTCAATTTCAAATATGTTATATCACAAAAATATATAAATGTCATATGATATCTTTCTTTATATCGTAGTAAATTACGTTTCATAATTATAATAGTGATGATATACATCAAACAATCAAAATCATAACAGAGATAATGAAATACATTATTTTTTATTTTAATAAATGACGCGCTATGTTACTGCTTTAATTTATCGTTTTGTTTGTCAACAGTTATTATTATTATTATTATTATTATTATTAAATAAATTGTTATATTTTAGTAATAAGAGCAATATAAATATATATAATTTTCTAAATGTTGATTTCCACAAAAATGATATTCATTTTGTATAGCCTATATTAAAATAAATACATTTAAGAAATTAACATAAAAAAGTTTTGAAAATTAGTAATTCTAGTGTTTATGTGTTTTAAATTTCGTTATTGATTTAAATGAAAAGCAGAGAATAATTTAAAATAATTGAATATTTAAAAATGAAAAAGTTCAAATTTCCTTCTTTTATATATTATAATCTTATTATATATAATTATTGTTTTCAAATTTTTATTTCCGATTTCATATTTTCCTATTTGAAATAATCCAATTTTTCATAAAATTTTATTTCATGAAAAATTGAAAGGTCACTGGAATGAAACAATGGTTCAACTACGATAAAATATTTCGAAAACATTTCAAACAAATGTGAATTTTATTTTTTCAATAAATACGTGAATTCCAATGGCAATGGCAAAATCAATTCGGATCAAACGAAGAAAGAATTCAATTTCTGTCCCAACGGAAGATGTTTTGAGTAAAATTATTCATTAAATATTAAACAAATCTCTTGTCTGATACTTTTTTCTTTAAAAAAAGGTTACAATTCTCATGAATTGTATTTGAAATTGAAAACTTTTCGTTCAGATTTACACCGTGTTCTTGAAAATTTCATACAAATATATTCCAACAAATGTGCATTTTAACTATTTTATCAGACTTTGCAGATTTGCAAAGTATTAAGTACCCTTAATATTTTTCACATTACATATACAGTGTACAAACGGTTAACAAACTTTTGGGCCCTGTATTTTTAATGTACATCTGCATTTAATATAATTAAGAAGTATTATTGCAATTTCCCAGAAAAATTTTCCTGTGTTTATATTTTAAAATGAAGTATTTAAATTTATG
Organism: Centruroides sculpturatus; assembly: GCF_000671375.1. Classification (NCBI taxonomy): domain Eukaryota; kingdom Metazoa; phylum Arthropoda; class Arachnida; order Scorpiones; family Buthidae; genus Centruroides; species Centruroides sculpturatus. The sequence continues at coordinate 485,647 of NW_019384711.1, read as the reverse complement.
TTGTTATTGCAAATGTTACATAAAATTGCACATTTACATTATTTATATTCATATATAAAAAAATTTATGACTAAAATTTGATATTTTATTGTGTTCATATTTTAGTAAACATAAAATTCTCATTTTTTAAATTATTCTTTATCAATAAAACGACAATACACTAAATGACTTTCTATTCACATACAGGTGCCACTTAAGATAAAAGCATTTTCCCTTAATAAATCACTTTAATGAGCACAAATGCCAAGCTTTCTGACATTATTCTACTTCCTACATTGAATATTCTTTTGTTTTATCTTCCTCTTTTTCACATTATCATAAGATATAAGAACCATTAACTTGAGAAAAAACAATAGTTGTGTTGAAAACAAATACGAAAATCTAATGTGGAGATAAAAATTTACATGAATAATTCTCATTTTAATTTTAAAAACTTAATAATTTTAATTCATATTTACTAAAATTAATTGTATAAGAGAGTAACACAATAATTTTCCATTTGCAGTTATAGCATCTGATTAGAGTTTTCCCCTATTCAAGTGCTGTAAATGAAATATTACACGATTTTATCTGTTGTTGTGGAGAAAGAGATGTTAAATTTAAATTTAATGAAACCAAATAAAAAAATTATTATTCTTTCGTTTATTGATTAATCTAGAAAACTTCAAACTTCAGCACTTCTACTACAAGAAAGAATATTTTTAATAAAATAATTTAATCTTATTTTTTACCAAAGACACGTGCTTTTGTCAAAAGACATATTCGATAAACACTTCAACTGACAAGATGTCAAGTTACTTGTTTACACAATTTAAAAAAGTCTATTTTTTATTTCAAACAGTTCAAAAAATACTTTTATTTTTCAATTTATTAATAATATAATAATGTTAACTTTAACAATTTAAATTAAAAAAACATATAAACTCTTGTTTAATAAGAATTAAATGCACTTTATTAAATTGTCAAATGAGTGAAAATTTGTTGAGAGTAATTTAATTTTTTTTTTTTTTTTAGTAATAAAGGAGACAATTTAGTGTCTTATGTGATCCTTTTCAGGTGCTCAAATCCAAAGCAGTGCAAATAAATTGTTTTATTTTTCCAGCTTCAGATAAACGTTTGTAGTCTATATTCTACTAAATCCCTAAAGATAAGGTTAATACATAAAAAAAAGGTATTAAAAAAGACTTAAATTATTGTATTTTTTAGCGAAAACAAGCAATATCTGACAATTTCATTTTTGTTAGAAATTTTATTTTAAATTATTAAAAAAATATTACAGCATATTTTAAAAATATTTTTGAAGGCGCATTTCAATAAAAAAATGTTTAGATTTATAAATAAAATTTTTTTAAAATATATTCCAAAATTTAATAAAACCAGTTATTTATTGTATTTAATAATTGAATAAAAATGCCAAATTAATCAAAAACGAGTATTGAATATAATATTTGTATTTATTTTAAAAAATAGCGAAATATATTCTAAGAATTCCATATATTCTTACAAATAAATTTATAAAAGGTAAATATTTAAATAACTTAAAGCTTACTTTTAATTAATTGATTTAAAATATTTTAAATATATTTTAATATTAAAATTTACGAATTATTAAGTTAATTTATATTTACTTTTACAAATAATAATTTATTTTTATTCACCTCAATTAATATAAAATAAATATTTAAATTAAATTTTAAATGAACAATGTTTGTTAATAGAATTCTACATAGTTATGTGGTCATTAAATTATCATTAAATGACTATAGAATTATTACGAATGAAAACTTTAATAATTAATAAATTAATTACTACATTTACACTGTATTAAATTTAATCAACATGATGATATTATATTGATGTTTAGATTAAGCAAATGTTTACATTAATTTTAATAATTTGTCAGTTTGATTATATTGTATGATTTTAAGGATAATTTTATCCTTAAATATTTTACTTACAAAATATCCGTTTTAGGTGGATAAACCTTTATAAATTGATTTAAAATTGTTATAATTTATGTACTGTAGGAAACTTTATTAAATAACCTCATCTAGCTTTCTTCTAGCAAGTTAATAATGTCAGTTTTCTAAACTTATTATAATTTGATTAAAGTATATTTGGCAACTATCAAGGATGTATCACTACGAAATTTGTGTTAAGTATTTGGCATATGACATAAATTTATTCAAAAAGCGAATACTTATTGTCATAATTTAATTACTTATATAATTTAGTGTTTAGTTCTTCGAAAGATTTATTCTGGAAAATCTCTTTTTACTTTCTCGGCTGTTATATACAACAGAAGGAATGTATGACGAGCGATGAAAAAATTACCAACCAAATATTTTTACATTTTTGTACTCGGGGACCTTGAAACGTCGAGAAATGCAAAATATTCGGGGTTTTTTCTGTATGTAAGGATGTTCGTGTTGTGGGGAGGCACGATTTTGTTCACCCTGTTTGAAGCTTAATAGCTCCTCTGTTTTTTGTCGAAATTTTCTGAAATTTTGCAGGGAGGTTTCTGTATTAGAGGGATTAATGATATTAAATTTTGATGGTTAAAGGTCGAGGGAGAGGGGAGATAAAGGGCGTCGTGTCATATCTCCGGTAGGGTCTGACTTAATGATGATTTTATTCGTTATTATCATTTACATTTTTTTATAAAACTCATCCCTACCCTCCAAATTAATTTTTTGCCATTTTATATAATTAAAAATAAAAAAAAATATTTTAAATAAAATATGGCAACAGCCACCAAATATCGCCGGGAAAGTTAAGAAACTCGTTGCTGGATTTTTTTACTTGTATCGGGAAAAATATTTTTAAAGAGTATTTTTCCGAATGGATTTTGAATTAGTACTTTTTTAAATTAATGAAATTGGAATTGAATTTTTTAAACTGCAGTATTAGCATAGTATGGAATAATACATAAATGGCTTTTATTTTGTTCGTTGTTTCGAAGTTTAATCTACACTAATGTCAGCCATTATGAATAAGGAGTGAAGAACAATGACGTCACCGGGAACTATCCTTCGGATTAATATTAGGATCTCTTATGGCCTATCGTCTGAAAATCTCTTATATTTAGTAACAGATCTGAAGAAATCGACTTCTTTCGTGAGAATTCCCTAAAGATATATTATAATGTTGTCATGTAGCCAACTTTGTTAATAAAAATATAATTTTACATAATTCAACNACTTTCTCCATTCGCGGCTCCTTTTTATCCGAGAAAAATTTATCCGGTGTATAGATAAATAAAATAGGTTATATACCTTATAAAATAAAATCACTTATTGATAATAAATAATAAAATAATTCTTCGTTGTATTGTATATATTATTTTATTATTTATTAAATACAAAAGCAAATTTGCGTACTGGTGAGATGGGTGTGCTTGTTTATTTTTACATAAAGAATTAAATATTAGCTGAATGTTTGCCAATTCAAACTTCTCATCCAAATTCAAATGAAACCATTGACATTTGTATATTATTACTAGCTGTAACCCGCGGCTTTGCCCGCGCAGATTTTGCAATTTGATAGAAATAACCCTCTCTCGATACTTCACTAAGATTTTCAATCATTAGTTGTTACTAATTTGGTAAAATTACTGATTTTTGTTTTTTTTAAACTATGGGCTGCTAATGCATTATATTCAAGTTTCAAATATTATGGGATTCCGAGATACGATAAATCTGAGTTTAATTTTTTTCTTTAAACATAAATGACGTTATCTGAAAATTCCTAAAGTATTTACAGAAAAATAGAGTTTCAATTACCCAAGTATGTCTTTGTAAACCACGTTTATGATACTGCTTTTCGGGGCTAAGCCTTAATCCTTTCCCTTTCTCCCCCACGGTGGAATTTCCAAAAATCCCTTCTTAGTGTGCATTCTCATGGCGTACCCTACTAAAACGCAGTTAAAAACAAAAAATCGCATCTAAAATAGTATAGTAGAAGCTGTTCTTCAGGTTAAGCCTTAATCTTTTTCCTCTTCCCCGCGGGGGGGAATTTCGAAAAATCCCTTCTTAATGTGCATATTCATGACGACCCTAACTGTGTACCAAATTTCACCTCTAGATTCAGCGGTTTGCTCTGGGCAATGATGAATCAATCAGTCGGTTAGGACATGTAATTTACAAAAAATATAAAAAATGACGTAATGTTCTTTTATTAATGAAACTAGTTTATTACATTTGAGTTCATTAATAACGAACTGTAAATATTGACTTTTATAAATCTTTAATTAAACGAGCTTCATTTTATTTGCTTTTAGTTTTTATCATATTTTTACATTTTATTTTATNTGGCAACAGCCACCAAATATCGCCGGGAAAGTTAAGAAACTCGTTGCTGGATTTTTTTACTTGTATCGGGAAAAATATTTTTAAAGAGTATTTTTCCGAATGGATTTTGAATTAGTACTTTTTTAAATTAATGAAATTGGAATTGAATTTTTTAAACTGCAGTATTAGCATAGTATGGAATAATACATAAATGGCTTTTATTTTGTTCGTTGTCTCGAAGTTTAATCTACACTAATGTCAGCCATTATGAATAAGGAGTGAAGAACAATGACGTCACCGGGAACTATCCTTCGGATTAATATTAGGATCTCTTATGGCCTATCGTCTGAAAATCTCTTATATTTAGTAACAGATCTGAAGAAATCGACTTCTTTCGTGAGAATTCCCTAAAGATATATTATAATGTTGTCATGTAGCCAACTTTGTTAATAAAAATATAATTTTACATAATTCAACGTTTAGGTAATGTATTTAGGAAATATAATTTCTATTCAGTTATTAAAAAATAATTATTTGTTATTGATTTATTTTAAAAATCAAAATTTAAAGATAATTTTATTAGAAATAACATATAATCAAAATTATTTATAAAAAATTAATTAAAGTAATAGTCTGTACGTGGCAAAAAGAAGTCTGATATCGAATATTGCTCGAATGAAATAGAAAATAAATCAAAATTAATTTTAAAAAAGTACTTATTAATTAATTTTATCGATATTGTCAACAGAGAAAGAAGATATAAATTATTTAAAAATGAATAATATAATCGTATTATATTTACTCCATATTAAAAACTTTATTTGACTTGTAGTCGCCTGTAGCCAATTCAAACTTCTCATCCAAATTCAAATGAAACCATTGACATTTGTATATTATTACTAGCTGTAACCCGCGGCTTTGCCCGCGCAGATTTTGCAATTTGATAGAAATAACCCTCTCTCGATACTTCACTAAGATTTTCAATCATTAGTTGTTACTAATTTGGTAAAATTACTGATTTTTGTTTTTTTTAAACTATGGGCTGCTAATGCATTATATTCAAGTTTCAAATATTATGGGATTCCGAGATACGATAAATCTGAGTTTAATTTTTTTCTTTAAACATAAATGACGTTATCTGAAAATTCCTAAAGTATTTACAGAAAAATAGAGTTTCAATTACCCAAGTATGTCTTTGTAAACCACGTTTATGATACTGCTTTTCGGGGCTAAGCCTTAATCCTTTCCCTTTCTCCCCCACGGTGGAATTTCCAAAAATCCCTTCTTAGTGTGCATTCTCATGGCGTACCCTACTAAAACGCAGTTAAAAACAAAAAATCGCATCTAAAATAGTATAGTAGAAGCTGTTCTTCAGGTTAAGCCTTAATCTTTTTCCTCTTCCCCGCGGGGGGGAATTTCGAAAAATCCCTTCTTAATGTGCATATTCATGACGACCCTAACTGTGTACCAAATTTCACCTCTAGATTCAGCGGTTTGCTCTGGGCAATGATGAATCAATCAGTCGGTTAGGACATGTAATTTACAAAAAATATAAAAAATGACATAATGTTCTTTTATTAATGAAACTAGTTTATTACATTTGAGTTCATTAATAACGAACTGTAAATATTGACTTTTATAAATCTTTAATTAAACGAGCTTCATTTTATTTGCTTTTAGTTTTTATCATATTTTTACATTTTATTTTATATTATGTATAATTATACTAATATTTATTATAATGTTTCCTTGATAATTTTATAACGCTTAATAAGATAAATATTTAATCTAAAATAGTTTGCTAAAGAGTGATGTACAGTAGACCTCCCTATAACGCGGGTTCATATAATGCGGTTTCGTATATCGCGGCGAAAAAAATTGCGACCGTATTCGTATAAAGACGCTAAAAGAGACTCATAAAATGCAGTAAAACGTCATCGCCGACTCGTGTCGCAACAGGATTGGTCGAATCTGGTCCAATAGTGGACGAGCAGCCGAACTACTTACACGCTACGGAAAGTTTTGGTGGGTAAGTTGAGTTTACTATCGTCTGTACAGTATGTAAATTAAATACTGTAAGTCTAATACAGTACTGTAATTTTATACACTTCTTGTGAAAAACACATTTCTTATTCAACAGCCATACAAATTGTTTCTATTAATGATGTCTCCAAAATTCAGCGAATTTTTCGCAGAAAAATAACTTATTAGAAAACGCGCCCGCTGTTTGGTGCGCTGCTTCGCGACGAAAACAAGCTTAAGCAATGGAGTCGTCGAACGGTGCACACTCGGTAAGTAATTCTACAATTTTTTGTTTATAGCATAGTTTATACAGATTATTCCCAAAAAATTATACGTGTTTTAGAAATGCTGAGTCGAATTAGTCTAGAATCGGTTAATTTTATGGAAGAAAACCTTTCAAACAGCCGCAGTCCGTAAACTGCACACGTGCCGGGCTGTGATTGGCTCATGTATTTAAGAATTCTTACAATGCGAAATTCTTATAAAGTGGAACGTATCTACCGCGTTATAGGGAGGTCGACTGTATATTAAATAACCATTGAAAATTATAAGTGCATAATTTAATGCCATCCCTTATGATTTCGAGTTTTAATTAGGCTGGAATTTGAAAAAAATGTACACTTATAAATTTCCACTGTCGTTCGTCTGTCCATCTGTCGTACCTTAATCTCGAGACCGGACTTAGGTAGATGACAGGCGAGACCGGATTTGGAAAACGTAATGGTAAGGGGCCCCGTTTATATACAAACCTTCAGTGTAAACCGTAAGTTACGTTATCTTAATTCAAAACTTTCTCTCGAAATGTGTTAAGATAGATGATCGGCACGACTCCATTGCTAACAGGAAAAGTATGATGTACTGTACAGGAGCCAGCCACTACTAAATTGAGGTGGACAGCATATATTTTAAATTAAATAACTTAAAAATATGATTAAAAATTGCAGTCCCGCATGCCATAATAAATAATTGCTCGTACTTAGCTTATATTTATATTCTAAATCAGAGCTTCTTAAACTTTCTCCATTCGCGGCTCCTTTTTATCCGAGAAAAATTTATCCGGTGTATAGATAAATAAAATAGGTTATATACCTTATAAAATAAAATCACTTATTGATAATAAATAATAAAATAATTCTTCGTTGTATTGTATATATTATTTTATTATTTATTAAAGACAAAAGCAAATTTGCGTACTGGTGAGATGGATGTGCTTGTTTATTTTTACATAAAGAATTAAATATTAGCTGAATGTTTGATACTGCAAGACGAAGGACTTCAACGTTTTCCAGAGTTTACCGACATTTTAATTTTACAATGCTGATAATGCCGTTTGCATAAATACGTAGTACAGAATTTTACTGTTGTCAAATTTTTCGCGACCCCGTTTAAAAAGTCTTGTTCTAAATAATAATTCAGGATAGGATTATTAACATTAGAATTCAGATAATTAATTAAAACAATAAAAGATTTCCTTAAAATTTATAAGATATTTGTATTATAAATTTAAACTCTTCTTCCGAGAACTTTTTTTATTAAAGAAAAAATTGTTCACTTTAATAATGAAGTTATTGTATATCGAAAAAAAATATTTTTACTGTAAAAATAAATTGGTTTGTTATGAAAAATGTTTTGAAAAATAAATTATAAATTTATAATCATGTTATAAACAAGATTCTTAACTTTGTTTCAAGGTTAAGAATTTAGTTTATTATTATTAGAATGATTATTTAAAAACGAATATGTTCAAAAAAATGATGTATATATAACATTACAAATATAAATATATACATTATTCTATTAAATATGTTTCTTGTGACTTTCTTATCAGAAGCTGTACAAATGTATTTTAAATTTTGTTGATAAGTTATATAGCGTAATGTTTATCTCAAGTTTAAAATTTAGAAACTATATTTGCAATGTATAAAATATTATCAATTACAATTAGTCCGTTAAATCGAGTGTTTACTATTATTTACAAAATTAATAAAATCACTTACTAAAGAAACAAAAATTATTTTTATTTTCAATTCCATAAATCTAATTTTAGTAATTTTTTTTTATTTTCATGATGTATTTGTTATTATACCGTAATAAAACTTATAATATTAATGATTTTGTAAAAAAGTAGCTCGAAATACACAATATAGATGTATGTACAGTAATACCTCGAACTTACGCGATAGGTGGGACCGAGCGATAACCGCGTAAGTCGAATTCACGTAAGTCGGGGTATAATTTCCCAATTTGTGTAAAATCCAAGACGGATGTATAAGTGCTAATAAATGTTCTCGTTAATCTTATCTCGTCTTTTGGTTTGTTCACGGTTACAAGAAATCACCACATAGAGTCTCTCAAGTCTACATAGATATAACTAACACAGAAATAAATAAAACAAAATAAATTGTAGCTGTGTCGATTCCGCGCGACACGTCCGAACATGTAAGCTGAACAATAGTGTGGGGGGAGTGAGTAATCAAGAGTTGCGTGGCGCTCAAACAACGAGATTTGAAAATCGCGTAACTCCGGGTTCGTGTAAGTCGGGGTAGCGTAAGTTGAGGTATTACTGTGTAGAAAAGACAGCACTCAAGACATTTCATCATTTTGTATAATTACATTTCTAAATCATTTGTTATCGTATTATCATAATGAATAATATATTCTTCAAATGAAATAAAATTATTTCATTAATTACACGTAACTTAATTGCATTTAATAAGTAGATAAAATTCTTAAACTTCTTGCCTTATCTTGTAAATACCGCTCTTCATATTCCTTAAAAATTGGTGTGATTTGTTTCTCTGATATTTTCATTATTATAAATCGTTATAAATGAATCGAGGGAGTTCATTTAAATAAAATTAACAACTTTTTCGTACATATATTAAACTCTTTTATTATCGAGATGCTTATATCTCGACTTCTCTCTTGCGTACTCTTTATTTTACGTTTCAAATTAATATTATAATATTGCTTGTCTTCATTAGAAACTAAACAACTTGCTAAAAGATTTCTCTATGAATATTAATCTTATAATAATACTGAATACATCTATAGTTTTCAGAAGTTTAATTATTATTTAATCTTAATTTTAATTACTTTACAATAAGGAAGTTAATTAGTGCTTCTAAATATTGCAAAAATGCCCAGTATATTTTGTTATTATTCAATAGCAATAACAAATCCAATAAAATCATTCTTTAATTACTAAAAATATTCTTGTTTAATAATATTTTAGATGTATTTCTTTAACTTGTGTATATATATGGAAGAAACTGATTATTATAACTGAAAAAGAAAGGAAACTGAATAAGATGTACTGTCCTTGCATATGTTCTATAGGGGTGTAAGATAACCTAGGTTAATGTTTGGTGAATTTTACACAATTCTGTAGCAAAAATACGTATTCTTGTAACATATTGGTTTAAAAGTGCGCATTCTTGTGACATCTTAGCTGTTTAAACTGTAAAATATATATCTTTTTAATGATAATGGTTAACGGTTAATATAATTTTTGCAAATGTTTAAGTAATGAAATCTTACATATCCACTAAAAATCATTTTTTATTGAAAAAATTGAATAAAATATTTTGTTTACATTTTTAAAAAAAATTACATAAATGAACACCAATATTGTTTTAAAAAATTAACAATAATCATATATACAACCTTTTCTCAATCTTTTAGTTTGTGGTTAGTTAAAGTCATGTCATTTGATAAATTTTTATCTTCGTTGCTGCTATCCAATGCATTTGGCTTGGTAAAGAATCTGAGCCAGTAAATGTAGAATGCTGCTGACCCAATACCTTCTGGTTTTAAGCATTTCCAAAGTTTTTTTCATTATAATGATTTGGAAAGATCTCTATCGCAATCTGCCTATCAAATTTTTCTTCTTCATTCCGTTCATATCAAGGCTGCAGTCAATAATCGGGTATTGCTGACGTTCTAAATCGATTTCATTTTGGAAGGGTTGGTGAGAAAATACTTAAACTAACAACTTCACTTAAGATTTTAACTTAACTTCCATTTAAAATTTTATATTCAGAGCTGCTTCTGAGGCTTGCAGAATTGTGTTTGTTCTCAAAATCTGTTCGATAGATTTTGATTAAACTTTGCCATTTTCCATTAATTGCAATGCGGAATCCAAAACTGCAATAAAAAATTGGGGTCCATGACTTTGTTTTTGAGATAAAGGTCGTTTCATGAGTGTGTGCAACAAAGCGATTTTGCACAAATTGCACAACTTTGTCATGCAGTGTTTCACGGTTTGCTAGCATGTCTTGTATAGGCCTATAGAATCAAGTTTGTTCTCAAACTTTAATGGATTGATTTTGATAAATCTGCCATTAATTAATGACAAATGGCAGATTTATCCACGAGACGAGAAAATCCAGAAATGTAATGTGGGTCCATTTAAATGTAAAAAATCCAGCAATGAATTGCTTAACTTTCTCGGCAACATTTAAAATTTTGGTGGTGCTGTCTGTTACAATATTTCATTTTTAAAAAATTGTTTACATTTTTAATTATTATAAAATGACAAAAAGTTTAATTTTGAGAGTAGGGATCGGTTTTATAAAAAATTTTAATAATGAGTAAAATTGTCATTAAGTCCAACCCTACTTGAGAATGATACATGATCACCCTTTATCTCCCCACCCTGTCAACCTTAAATCACCAAAATTTAATAGCATTAATATTTTACCATATTTTTTCGGAATGACTAGATTGCAGCCAGTAACCCTGAGGTATCTGACATGCCAGTTAAACTGTGACTAAAATCTAAAATTAATCAAATATAACAAAACTAGTTGTTAAACAAATGTTAAAAAAAAAAATTCTTAAGAATTTTAATCTTACTTGTTGAATACTTAATTTATAATAATGTAATTTGACTGACTTAAAATCAGGAAGAGAGTTTTCCTTTACAAGACAATAAAACAATTAGTGACTTATTGACATTAGTAGTAGTTAGTGTGGGTTACACTGACCATGCACCCAACCTTAAAAATAACGCTTTCTTCTCAAATTTCACACAAAGCCAATGTTAATTAAAGTAAGTTGAGATAATTTAGGGCCAGTTTCATAAATTTAATATGTTTATTTTTGTGTTTTTGAATGTAATTACCATAAAATAAACAAAGAAAGCAGACAAAATGAAGAAATTAAGCACACAATCATAGTTTTTGATGTAATACTGATAGTTTCACAGTTTTAGAATAAAAACATGTTTGTTATTATTCTAAAACTGTGACTTTACCTGACTTAACTCTTTCATTTTTTTAATGTACTCACTAGAGAGGGATGAATAACCNTTGGTTTGTTCACGGTTACAAGAAATCACCACATAGAGTCTCTCAAGTCTACATAGATATAACTAACACAGAAATAAATAAAACAAAATAAATTGTAGCTGTGTCGATTCCGCGCGACACGTCCGAACATGTAAGCTGAACAATAGTGTGGGGGGAGTGAGTAATCAAGAGTTGCGTGGCGCTCAAACAAGAGACGAATCGACGAGATTTGAAAATCGCGTAACTCCGGGTTCGTGTAAGTCGGGGTAGCGTAAGTTGAGGTATTACTGTGTAGAAAAGACAGCACTCAAGACATTTCATCATTTTGTATAATTACATTTCTAAATCATTTGTTATCGTATTATCATAATGAATAATATATTCTTCAAATGAAATAAAATTATTTCATTAATTACACGTAACTTAATTGCATTTAATAAGTAGATAAAATTCTTAAACTTCTTGCCTTATCTTGTAAATACCGCTCTTCATATTCCTTAAAAATTGGTGTGATTTGTTTCTCTGATATTTTCATTATTATAAATCGTTATAAATGAATCGAGGGAGTTCATTTAAATAAAATTAACAACTTTTTCGTACATATATTAAACTCTTTTATTATCGAGATGCTTATATCTCGACTTCTCTCTTGCGTACTCTTTATTTTACGTTTCAAATTAATATTATAATATTGCTTGTCTTCATTAGAAACTAAACAACTTGCTAAAAGATTTCTCTATGAATATTAATCTTATAATAATACTGAATACATCTATAGTTTTCAGAAGTTTAATTATTATTTAATCTTAATTTTAATTACTTTACAATAAGGAAGTTAATTAGTGCTTCTAAATATTGCAAAAATGCCCAGTATATTTTGTTATTATTCAATAGCAATAACAAATCCAATAAAATCATTCTTTAATTACTAAAAATATTCTTGTTTAATAATATTTTAGATGTATTTCTTTAACTTGTGTATATATATGGAAGAAACTGATTATTATAACTGAAAAAGAAAGGAAACTGAATAAGATGTACTGTCCTTGCATATGTTCTATAGGGGTGTAAGATAACCTAGGTTAATGTTTGGTGAATTTTACACAATTCTGTAGCAAAAATACGTATTCTTGTAACATATTGGTTTAAAAGTGCGCATTCTTGTGACATCTTAGCTGTTTAAACTGTAAAATATATATCTTTTTAATGATAATGGTTAACGGTTAATATAATTTTTGCAAATGTTTAAGTAATGAAATCTTACATATCCACTAAAAATCATTTTTTATTGAAAAAATTGAATAAAATATTTTGTTTACATTTTTAAAAAAAATTACATAAATGAACACCAATATTGTTTTAAAAAATTAACAATAATCATATATACAACCTTTTCTCAATCTTTTAGTTTGTGGTTAGTTAAAGTCATGTCATTTGATAAATTTTTATCTTCGTTGCTGCTATCCAATGCATTTGGCTTGGTAAAGAATCTGAGCCAGTAAATGTAGAATGCTGCTGACCCAATACCTTCTGGTTTTAAGCATTTCCAAAGTTTTTTTCATTATAATGATTTGGAAAGATCTCTATCGCAATCTGCCTATCAAATTTTTCTTCTTCATTCCGTTCATATCAAGGCTGCAGTCAATAATCGGGTATTGCTGACGTTCTAAATCGATTTCATTTTGGAAGGGTTGGTGAGAAAATACTTAAACTAACAACTTCACTTAAGATTTTAACTTAACTTCCATTTAAAATTTTATATTATAATAACTTAATTCACTTTTATCTTTAAATTAAATAAATTTAATTTTTAATTAATATTATCTGTATTGATAAATTAAATAATGAACAAAGTAAAATGTAATAATATATTCAAGCGAAGAAGTATAGATATTTCACGTTTTAAATATGTCAGAAAATTTTTGCAAAGTCGTGATAGTATTTATAAGTAAGATGTCGTGACTAATTTGATTATTCTACGTCAAGTAGAGTACCTGATATAAATAAAACATTATAGTATTTTTATTTTATAAAGTTTAAAAGATCCTTTACTATTTATTGTTGCGCTCATTAGGAAAAGGAAACCAGATTTCATTGATCTTCATCTACAAAAAATATTTAAGAGGTTTCTTCAACTAGTTTTTTAAAATATTAATAAATTTAATAAATAAAACTTCTTTAAACTGAAAAAATAACAAGGTCCTTTTACAAATTTTACAATATTGTAAATTACATACTGTGGCAGTTCTGAGTAAAGTCGACTAAAAGGGAAATAAAACTTCCAGTTCCAACAATAGCCTACAAGAAAAGATCCGTATGAAAGGCGACTAAGGAACTATTTCGTCATTATAAACGTTTTTATAGTTATTGGCGTATTTATTTGGAATATGTTCTACTTGTTCTGTTATTATAAATGAATTTTTAAAATTAAAATTTTATTTTAACTCTATAGAACATGCCTTAAAATAAAGATATTTAAAAATAAATCTAATGAATTTTTATTCAAAATCTGAATAATTATTATATAAGTTTATAAAAGTTGACATTTAATATTTCACTTAACAAGTTATAATCTATTGTATATTATAACTTTTGTATTTTCATTGTGTTTCGCTTTTCTGAAGTTATTCTGGTGGTTTTACGTGAATTTTGAAAGCTTGTTACAGGTCATGGGGAATATTTTCGCTTGCAATGTAATATATTACATCGAAAATATCGAATACGTTCTTATTATATAGACATTGTTTATATGCACTAAAATTGCATACTCGAGACATTTTCTACAAAAGAAGTCACAGCAGATAAAATAATTCTTTAAGAATGATTTTTAAAATGTAAAAAATAATTTAATAAAATGTAAAATTTTCAGCGTAAATTTTGATATATAAAATATCATTTTTAGTTTCATAATAATGTTTTAAGGAAAAAAGCCAACTTTTTTCTAAAGCTCGTAAATTAATTTCCGATAGCATTTGAAAACAATACCAAATGATGCCCAAATGTCACTTAACAAATCATCAGTACTCTTCAAACTATTTTAATATAAAATAATAGCTTTTACCTTCTAAGTTTAGTTCATAATGAATGCTATAATCCATTAAAGGAAAGGTTAAACATTTACTTTATCATTTAACACGAACTCCTTTCATTTGTACACTACCTTCTGACGTTCGGCTCCATTAACCTGCGAAATGGAAATTTTCAAGAAATAAAATAGGCTTTATAATGTTTTTTTTTCCCTTCTAATGATAGTTTATAATTAACTGCTTTTCTTAATTTTTTTCTTCTATTTCATCCTGTTTATAATTTTTAAATTCATAATTATCGTGCAATTGGTTTGTTTACGTCACTCAACAGTTCCCCTATAATATTATAATCCAGTAAAAAAGTTACGTCAAATTTTATTTATTTTATGCTTTATTAGAATTTTCTCCTTCCCATATACATTGAGTAGCATAAGCCTATAAAAGTTAATTGTTCTGTAATAAATAAGTTTTTCATATATTTATGTAAAATGTTTATTTTTAAAATTTATCTTAAGAAATTTTTAGGCTTTATTTTTATAATAAAAGTAAATATTTGTCAGTTCTATTTCTTGTTATAATTATAATAAAATATATTTTTAAAGAAAAGAGAAAATAAAGAAATTATGTTCTTTACGAAAGTTAATTATAATATTTCAGCGATTATAGGCACAGTACAAATGGATATTAATTACATATTTTAAATAAAATGCATTAAAAATTTTATTAACTATATAATAATTATAAAAGTAGGTACATTTATTTCTATTTAATAATTCCAAAAATCAATAAATGAGTAAGTAATCAGCATACGTTTAAATCATATAAAACGAATATAAATTAAATATGATCTAGAATCTTGGAGTCATTTCCCAAAAGACTAATTTCATCAAATCTTTTCAAGACAAAGTTTAATATTTTAATGTTCTTATCAAAAATCTGTAATAAGACTTTCCTTTGAAAAGTTGTAATCCTATTAATTATTATTCAGTAATTGAAAAATAGTTAATTTTCTAACTTTCCTCTTGTTATTATCACGATTAAAATTAACACAAGAAAATCTTACAAGACGGTTATTTTAAGATTAATTTATTCACTAAATTATCGAGGTTAGGATTGTTAATTAGCAGCAACAACAGAGAACTCTGTTTAACTTATTACAATTTCAAACAGTGATTCTGATGTCAAGTAAATTGAAGCTAAAACTAATGCTAAGTTGCTTTTTCCTTTTCTTTACTTTATACTTTTTCAACTTTCTTATTTTTTTCTCTGTTTAGTTTCCTCCGTTCTTTCATTTCCTTTTTCAACAGTTTTCCAGATAATCCACGTGTCTTTTGCAAGAAATCCGATTTTCCTTTGTTTTGTCATCATAAGTTATCTAAACTTGAAACAAAATGCCATCATCAACATATCTCTGCATCTTTGTATCTTTTGTCTTAATTTTCCATTCAATTATTTAATTGTAAAATTTGTAATGATCAAGCTTTTATGCATATTATTATTTGTGACATCGATTAAAATATTACACATTTTATAAGAAATAATAAACAAAATTCATTATAAGTTAAGAATTATTAATTAAGTAGAAAATAATGTGTGCAATAGTTTTTCAAGAACATTTATTATTAATTATTTATGCCGGGTTGCAATTTTTAATCATATTTTTAATTTCTTTAATTTAAAATATAGGCCTTGATTTTAGTAGTGTCTTGCCCCTGTACTTCATACTTTCCTGTTAAGGATTATCCTGAAGAAGTCGGCTTCTACTGTACTATTTTAGATACGGTTTTTTGCGTTTTTGCGGGAAATCGAACATATTTTGAGATCTATCTAAAACTTCTCTAATTAGCCTCGGAAGAGGGGGACCTAATTCTTGCACCCAGTGAAAATGGGTAAGATCGATTATATAACTATAAAGGTTATCTTATGTAAGGGTTTATCACACCGAGTGACCAATCTAACACATTTTGAAAATTCTTTATTCCTTTACTGTACACAATTTAGAGAATGTTTAAAATGTGTTAGATTGGGCATTCGGTGTGATAAACTGTTACGTAAGATAACCTTTGTAAATATCAGGGCTGACGAGTCAGAGTGGGAGTTGGAGTCGGTAGATTTTTACGCGACTCCACAACCCTGGTAAATATAAATCAAATACTATAACAATATAGTAGAAGGGTTAGAAGTACAAAATAATCTAATAATCTTAATCTTTGCTGTTGTTATTTTTTGCCCGAGCATCGCCGGACTCATCTGCTAGTTATTTAATAAAGCACATTCTAAATCTAATTCTATATAATCATATAAATTAATATTTTATTAAAAAGGTCAAACTTTAGCTAATATAATGGTATGTTTTATATAGATCAGTTTTTGCAATAAATTGTGTTATATTAACTAAAATTTTGTTAATACGAAAAAGAAAATATATTTTTAAAGAAAAGAGAAAATAAAGANCATTATAAATAATTATATAATCTAAATTTTTATATTTAAGGAAAAACAAAAAAAAACGTTAAATAATTATTAATTCATCCAGAACTTAACGTATAAGTTAATGAATATAAACTGATTTTTCAAGCATTTAATATTAACAGAGTTTAAATATATTTAACATTTAATGTAAAACATGTTTTCCCGTTTACAATTTATCTATATTTTTCATTTTAACAGATTTTTTTAATTAAAAAATACAAGATTTTTACTTTCTCGGCTGTTACATATAACGGAGGAAAAGTATGGCGATCGATGAAAAATACCCCACCAAGATTTTTACATTATTCGACTTAGGACTGTCGAGAAATGCACAAATCTTCAGGGGTAATTTCTGTATGTATGTCACCTCTAGACTACTTTTCTTCTCCTCACTTTCGAAAGTGGGCAAAGTCGGCACTGGCCGATAGCTCCTCTACCTTTAAACTACCAGTAATGTGATTGTGTGGGACACGAGTTTGTTCACCCTGTTTGAAATTTAATAATTTCCGAGCTTTTAGTTAAAAATTTCCGAAATTTTGCAGGGAGGTTTGTTTATTAAGGGAATTGATGCTATAAAATTTTGGTGGTTAAAGGTCGAGGGGGTGGAGAGATAATGGGCGTTGTGTGTATCTCCAGTGGGATCGGACTTAATGATGATTTTATTCGTTATTAGCATTTACATTTTTTTATAAAACTCATCCCTACCGTCAAAATTAACGTTTTTGCCGTTTATAATAGTTAAAAATATAAAAAGGTGTTTTTAAGAAAATATAATAACAGGTGGCGCCACCAAAATTTTAAATGTTGCCGGGAAAGTTGAGCAACCCGTTGCTGGTTTATTGGACTGCAATTTGAAAACATCGTAGACCTATAAATTCCGACTTTCGTCCGTCTGTTGTCCGTCGTCTTTCCTTAATCTCGAGAACGGAGTTAGACAGATGAAAAACGAGACCAGATATGGAAACCTTAGGGCAGTAGATCCTGATTAACTTAATATAAACTTTCGAAGCAAACCGAAAGTCAAGTTATTTCAATTCAAAACTTTCCCCTCGAAGTAGTTAATAGATAACTGGCACGACTCCATTGCTACCGGAAAAGTATGATGTATGTACTGTACAGGGACAAGACACTGCAGTAATAATTTGAGGTGAAAGGCATATATTTTAAATTAAATAAAGTAAAAATATGATTAAAAATTGCAGCCCGGTATTGTGACGATGTCACAATAAATAATTGCTCGTTATTAAAAATATTTTACATTAATTATAATTAAATTTATACATTTTACAATTTTAACATTTCATTAATTTTTCAAATATAAATATAATTATACTTAAAAGTTATCGGACAAACGAAAGTGGGAATTTATAAGTTTGCAATTTTTTTTTTCAAATTTCAGCCCAATAATAATAAGTCGGGAGAAGATGCGGTAGCTCAGAAATATGTCATAATATACAGGAAATTACCTGTCATTAAGCTTCGAAAATGTTACAGGATAATTGTGAGACATTTGTTCAGCTGTACTTCGTTGAAAAACGCCAAATCTTTACTGGTAAGGTAGTAAGCAATTAAAATTTCCTATCTTTCGTAAGTGCATATTTGCATCTTTCCAGGAAATACGGATAAAATGCCAGTGGTATTAAAGATTCCAGACATATGAAGTATGAATTAGCCAACAACAAAGAATGTTCTTAGTGTTACATGATGCGCATTAAATAATGCCAAGCCCACCAACATTATTATAAGTATATTTTACAATGCTTAAGACTTTTATATTTAGACTTAATATTAACACATTCTCCTTAAAACTTCAGGAAACACCTAAATAGAATATAAATGCCTTTACATGCAATTTCTACAGTAATGCAACTTTACATGCACTTTATCCTCGCCGGAAAAATTATAAAACTATAAGCAAAGAATATTTTCAATATAAACGCTATTAACTTCACAAAAAGTATTTTCCTTAAACTAGCATCTCACGCCGAATATATTGTGCCATTTTAGCCTAAACATCAGAAAAATATACCACCGCTGTTTACTCCTCAAAATGGCTCTTTGGAAACACGGTCCCACTCACCTTTCGTTATCCAAGCCACGTAATTCTTTATAACATCTTAAAATATCGGGTTACATCAAACACAGGAGCAATAGTCTTTACTACGGTATAAGAAAGAGAAATATTATAACAAGTCAACTCACCAGCAACAATGATCCACAGATTCGATAAACTAAACGAAACGTATGTCTTACACGGCTCACGTAGACAACAATAACTGCAAACAAGTTTTTCCAACTTCTGTTAACTGACGAAAAGCAATGGCATAAGTTTAGTGGCATCGTTCTCCGAATCACCTTATATATTATGTATGTAGATTTCTCGGTAGATCATTGTTATTGGTACACTTCATTAGGATTTTCTTTAATACGTATCCATAGAGACTGTATTAGATTCTCTAGAGCAGCGGTCGCCAACCTTTCTGAAATCACGGACCACTAAACATAATTTTGAATCCCGCGGACCACTATCATGAATTTTTTTAATTACATACACCTTAAAGAAACATACTTAAAGTGTAAAATTAATTTAAGCTTAATTCTGTTCATTATTATACTGTATTTGATTGTAATGCGTTATTCGACTGTAAAAATATTAATGTATTAAACACGTTATCCCTGTAACAAGGTTCTAAATCTTATTACTTAATAAATACATTATTCGTTTGATATGCTTGTATTAATGTCAAGATTTTAAAATTTTTTAACAATTAACATTTAAAATAAACACCTGTCCATATTTATTGCAAAGTTTACAAATGCATAAAATTCTATCTGAGAATAATGCTTAACAAATGAAGATAATTTCAGCACTATTTGAATATAATGCACTTTCTCGCAACATCGTGTAATATTATATTCAAACAATTTAATAAATTTTACATTCAGAAAATTGAAAAAATAATAAGTATTACACTTTTATATTTATTTCTCTACTAGATTATTATAAAGTATCTAAATCTTCGACGTTAATTCACAAATTAAAGTGAAAGTAACTTCCAAATTTAATATTTTATTTACTTATTTAAATATTTTAATAACTGATTTTATTTGAACAAATTTTATTTGGTAATAGCATTATAAATAATTATATAATCTAAATTTTTATATTTAAGGAAAAACAAAAAAAAACGTTAAATAATTATTAATTCATCCAGAACTTAACGTATAAGTTAATGAATATAAACTGATTTTTCAAGCATTTAATATTAACAGAGTTTAAATATATTTAACATTTAATGTAAAACATGTTTTCCCGTTTACAATTTATCTATATTTTTCATTTTAACAGATTTTTTTAATTAAAAAATACAAGATTTTTACTTTCTCGGCTGTTACATATAACGGAGGAAAAGTATGGCGATCGATGAAAAATACCCCACCAAGATTTTTACATTATTCGACTTAGGACTGTCGAGAAATGCACAAATCTTCAGGGGTAATTTCTGTATGTATGTCACCTCTAGACTACTTTTCTTCTCCTCACTTTCGAAAGTGGGCAAAGTCGGCACTGGCCGATAGCTCCTCTACCTTTAAACTACCAGTAATGTGATTGTGTGGGACACGAGTTTGTTCACCCTGTTTGAAATTTAATAATTTCCGAGCTTTTAGTTAAAAATTTCCGAAATTTTGCAGGGAGGTTTGTTTATTAAGGGAATTGATGCTATAAAATTTTGGTGGTTAAAGGTCAAGGGGGTGGAGAGATAATGGGCGTTGTGTGTATCTCCAGTGGGATCGGACTTAATGATGATTTTATTCGTTATTAGCATTTACATTTTTTTATAAAACTCATCCCTACCGTCAAAATTAACGTTTTTGCCGTTTATAATAGTTAAAAATATAAAAAGGTGTTTTTAAGAAAATATAATAACAGGTGGCGCCACCAAAATTTTAAATGTTGCCGGGAAAGTTGAGCAACCCGTTGCTGGTTTATTGGACTGCAATTTGAAAACATCGTAGACCTATAAATTCCGACTTTCGTCCGTCTGTTGTCCGTCGTCTTTCCTTAATCTCGAGAACGGAGTTAGACAGATGAAAAACGAGACCAGATATGGAAACCTTAGGGCAGTAGATCCTGATTAACTTAATATAAACTTTCGAAGCAAACCGAAAGTCAAGTTATTTCAATTCAAAACTTTCCCCTCGAAGTAGTTAATAGATAACTGGCACGACTCCATTGCTACCGGAAAAGTATGATGTATGTACTGTACAGGGACAAGACACTGCAGTAATAATTTGAGGTGAAAGGCATATATTTTAAATTAAATANACTAGTTTCAACTAGACAAAACGGGTTTTAACAAAGACATTCAGTATAAACTAGTTTCAACTAGTTAAAACGCGTTCTAACTAAAAACGGGTTTTGACTGTAACATATATATAACATAAAAACAATATTATATTTATAGGCCTATATCTTTAAATATTCTTTTCATAAAAACATAAAATGTATTTTAGTCTTCAAAATATGAAATTATAAGCATTAAAGTATACATTTATGCATTTAAGAATCGAAAATATACTTTATTAATTTTACAGAATGCTTGAAATAAACGGAAAATTAATTTAACACCGTTAAAATTCTTTATAACGAAATGTTTATAAATTATGAATGTCGCAAAGCCTTTAATAAGAACATTTAAGTGATTCTCTATGTTTTCCAGGAAACTCTCTTTAAAAATATTAAATCAGAGAAGTTTTTTTTATCAAATAAATCAATGCAAGATAAAAATTTGATCAAGAAACCGAGCCAGTTTGCAATTGTGACGTATTTGAATTTTAAATAAATCTCGACATTTCCTTTTCTTTCGTAAAATAAAGTAGCGTAAGATCTTTTCTAGGATAAAAATATGATAACATCTGAATGTAAAAACTTTGCTACTTTTCTCTACGGCGAATATTTCTTCGGTTAATAATACGTCTTAAAGTTATTTTAACCAATTCAGTGCTTGGGGAATGTTAAAATATCCTTTGGAATAGAGCTTTCCAACAATTGACTTGCAATTTCTTGAGGTCACAAATTCTATTTCTAAATGATACCACGAATTTTTATTATGCTAAAAGGAGATTGATTACTAAAACTGACTGAAAAATTCTTATAAACCTAATCGTTTTAACAATAAATCAAAAAATATAAACAATCGAAACATATAAAAATAATAATAACAATAATATAAGAACATACCTAACTTGAATGTTTCACTAAGATATTTAAAATTAGTATTATAGCTAATTTTTAAGACTTTTTTTCTAATTTTTAGTACATTTATGGTATCTAAAATCTGATTTTAAATAAAATAATGAAATAATGTTAATATTAAAATATAATTAATTATGTTTAACTATTATTTTAGCAGTTATATTTTTATCTATTTTTCTCTTTTTTTTCGCTTAACTTCATATTTAGTTTCATTTTTCTTTAAAAAAAAGACACTTGGAAGGCTTAAGAAAGAACATTTTTTATGTCACACTCAATTTTCTTTTATTTCATAATGGAATTTAAGTCTATAGAGTGTTAAATTATTAATAATCCTTACTTTAGGACACCACAAAGAAAAGCCATAGAAAATAAAAAGCTTAAGTTAACTGTTTTTAGTGTACACCTAAAAGAGGATTTGTCATTTATTATATAAATAAATAGTATATAAATAACATTTTTATCTCTCTGGTGATTTAGTAACTTCGGCAACATTTCATAATTTCAGAAAAAACAGATATTGTCGAAAATGAATTATTTATTGGTAAAATGTTAACATAAACAATAAATAAACATTTTGTATATCACAAAAGTGATTTTTCTTTACGATGATATATATATATATATATAAGTTTTCCTTCACAGATAAAGAGTTTTGTCGCTACTATAAAGATATAGGCTAAATTATTTTATCTGAAAGCAGTTTTGAAATTTTATCTTTTAATTGTAAAAGATTTTTATGTATTGAAATGTATTAAAATTAATTTTAATACATTTTTATTTTATCTAAATGAAAATTTGATTAGCTGATATGAGAATATCTATGAAACACAGACAAATAGTGAGTTAAAACATAAGCTGAAAATATATATTTCTATATTTCTATCAGGGTCGATAAGAGAGAGGAGCTGGAAATTTTCTCCCCAGTCCGAAGAAAACATAAAGCTTAGTTGTTCCAATACTTATATATTAATGTTATTTTTACTAAAAAATAAATTATTTAAAACCGCTTTTTATTAATAATACATTGCGTTATTTGCTCAAAAAAAAAAGAAGCAGAAGAAGAAAGACAAAATAAATCCACTCTTTTTCCATAAAAGCTCTCTTGGTTTCTATTATAAATCTCAATAATTATGATTTATTTTTATATAAGAATTTTCTCTCAACATAAATTGCTGATCGCACAAATTACTTTGAAATTAACATCTTTAATTTGAAAACTGATTTATGACGGAAAGGGGAGCTGAAAGTTTGATTTTCATATAAATGTTCTATAAATTATAAAGTTATATAAAAAAATTCATCAACGAGTTGCACAACTTTCCCGTCAAAAAAGATATTTAAAACTGTAGCGTCATCTGTTATGATATTTTTATTTTAAAAACTTTTTAAATTATTAATTATAAAATGACAGAAAGATTAATTTTGAGAGTAGGATGAGTTTTATAAAAAGAAAATTGTAAATGCTAATAACGAGTAAAGTCATTATTAAGTCCGACCCTACTCGAGATACGACACACGACCTCTTTTATCTCCCTACCCTGTCGACCTTTAAAATTTAATAGTATCAATGTCCTTAATATAGTCCACAAACCTGATAGTAAAATTTCAGAAAATTCGACAACAGATACAGGAATTATTAAACTTCAAAATGGATGAACAAAATCATTCTTCCCCACCCACCCACACACACACACACTAACACTTTCCCTTTGTCATATACAACAGCCGGAAAAGTAAAAATTCAAACGTAGAATGACAGATTTATAAACTAGAATTATTTATCTCTGTAAATAGGAAAAAAGAAGATTCGAAAATCTCGAAAGATAAATCTTATTTGCAGCTGAGAGTATATCATCGAGCCCCAAGTCTTTCTTCAACTATTAGACTCGATGCTTCGGTGGTAAAAATCTATTTCCACTTTTCCATTTGACTTATTCTTACATCTTTCAATATATTTGCAATTTCTCAATTCTGGATTAAACTTCTATTGTGTAATTGAAAAATACAGATTTACAAACGCAGGATAAGTTGAACGAGAGAAAAATATAACCTATTTAATAGAAACTTATAAGATAGAGATTTAAGAAGCTTTAGTTTAATAGAAATCGTGAAATTTTTTCTATATTCTTTGAAAAAATAAATGGAAACACAAAAATAAAAGTTCGAATTTATAAAATAATAAGAAAATTGTTGATGATTTTTAAAATTTGATTTATATGTTCAAAATATTTTATTATATTCTAAACATGTTTAACAGTATTTATATAAATTAAATATGTTAGGTATTTATAATGATCATTTATAAACAATTCTAAATTTTAGCACTTTACTTTGCAATTTTTATTAATATATAATATGAACTCTCATTAAATTCAATTTCTAGAAATTGAATTTTTCCATGCTATATCTAATTAAAGATGAAATTAATAAGGATTTTCCTCAAGTGACAGTTCATTTACGAATATTCAATTCATAAAATCATGATAAACAATTGTAGTATTACTTTATATTGCGAATAAACTACAATAAATTATGCTGTATTAATTTATGTACTCTATATTATGATAGTTAAATTACTAGAATAATAAACAAACAAATTACGGTTTCCTCTGTTAAATTGTTGATATAAATTTTATGCTAGATTGGCAGTTTTCATCGAGTAATACTTCTGTAAATGTTAATAAATTGTCACGAGAAATACTCATAAATTTATTATATGTAATAATTCTCCAAGCATTTCACTTAGAATGATTTATTCTATACATTTTTTTTCGTTTATTGTTTTACAGCAAATATATCTTAAACATAATTGTTAGCAAGCACTTATAGATACAAGCAGATTAAGAAAAAAATCAGTAGTTTACTTGTCAAATTCAATTAAGTGATATATGACAATCTCTTCTTTAATTCTATACAATTATCTATAAATAAAAAATTATCTTTATCTCTTCCTAATCGATATTTTCACATTTATATTAACACGATTTTAAAATGACAAATAAATATATAAGATTTCAATTTTGCTAATTTAAAATTATTTTTTAATACATTACCATAAATTACTTCTTATCTGTATTTTCTAAAATAATGTACAGTACTCGTAGCTGTTCGTATCTGTCTACATGGTCGATATTCATTTTTCTATTAGTAGAATGTCTGCTTTGTATAATTATTGTAATGTAAAAGATAATTAAAAATAAATAAATAAAATACGAGTAATTATTTATTGAGACAGTCACAATGTTTTCAATTTTTTTAGTAATGTCTTGCCCCTGTACATCATACTTTTCCTGTTAGCAATAAGAGTCATGCTGGTCATCTAACTGTTCAAGGAAAAATTTTTGAACTGAAATAACATAATCTGGGCTCCTGTTTTTGAGTTTTCCATATTCTCGACTATTTAGCTGCATTAAGGAAGAATAGACAGACAGACAACAGATGACAGTGGTAATTTGTCTGCAATTTTTTTTTCAAATTGCAGCCCAATAAAAATTAGATACATACAAATGGCCTCGTATCAAAATTCTGAGAAAATTACGTAAAGAATGATTATTTTCAACCTAATTCCTTCAAATTTCCTCACTTTTAAATAATTGTCTAAATTGATTGAGTAAAATCACATTAATTTGCAGTTTTTATTCAATTATCTTTTACATCATCCTATAACATCAATTTGATTACCTCTTGTCTGAAACCTAATAAAAGTAATGATGTAAAAGTAACATTCAAGATTAGATCTTAATATATAAACTGTATCTCCATTTATAAAATATGATATTTTGGGGCTTCATTTCCAAAAATATCTTATTCTAATTCATGTTGTATTCCAAACGTAACAAATCAATTTTAAATTTGTATTTTGCTTCCTTCTTTATATTCGTATAAACAGAAGACGGTCATATAATGACAATGTTTGATGTTTTGAAATTAGTAATTTAATCCTTGTAATTTACATATGTAAAAAAGTGTATGATCAATAGATTAAAAGGAGTACAAAAACTAAAGACATTATTCTTCTTTAATATAGTTCAATCAAAAATAAATGGATTTTCAACTGTTCTTGATCTCACTATTGGCATTTAAATAATAGTAATTTATACATTATGCAAATATTTGAGCCGAAAATTTATCATTATATTATACTTGTATCTGACATAATTTGTAGTTGCAAAGAAAACGATCCTGTGATAATCCCAATCTTTTTTTCTCGTAAATCTTTTTGATACCAGTCGCCGAAATAAATAAAACAACTGGACATTGGTAGTTAGTCGCGAGTTCGCGCCTCACCAACGTGGAATTTCCCTATTTCTGGGAAATTCCACGTTGGTGAGGCGAAAATAGGGAAATTTCTATACGAAATAGAGGCCAATTTTCCAAACTAGCCTCTATTTCCTATAGAAAGTAACTCGACAAATCGTCCATATGCTACGTTTCCCCATTCCATCAATCTTTTTCTTACGAGAAATAAATTTTAGTTATTCAGTTTTAGAATTTAATTTTTAGAGATATTTCAGTTTAGATTTAAAAATTCTAGTTAAGATGAAGCAAAATAATTTATTCATTTTTAAATCATGAGAAAATGTACATGATTGTGTGGAACAAAAGTGTACAATCGCTTTCCATTATCACGAAAAATTTAAAATTTTAATCAGCTTATAGCCTGTCACGTGATTACTGATTATATTATCAGCAGCAAACTTCTACGTCAGATGAATGATGCCAATATTATTTCTAATTATATTTACTTCGTAATATAAAACTACTTCATATGTTATATTTTAATATTTACACAAAACGTAAAATTTTAATAAGTTTACTTATCTTTACAATAGCAATATTTATTTAAAATCTAAATTTATATATGCAGAATCTTAAACATAATAGAAAACTGATTATAATTACATTTAATATATTCAAATTTGAGAAAATCATCAGAACAACTGCATAATTTGATTATTTGAAGATTAGTTTTGTAAAATTTATTCAAAATTAAACTGATATTAGAAAAAACAACCGATAGACAAAACTACGGATTTCGAATTAGAGAAACTGAAACCAGGTTTGTTCTGTGATACAAATCTCATTAGAAGCCATTCTTCCGTATCTACAACACACTTCGCCCTTTACTTTAGATGAAATTCAAGTTTTAAAGTTTCATATATCAATAAACGATTTATATCCAAGTAATAAGATTTTGTATATTCTCAAAATGTCGTAATGCAACTTAAAATATCCATCGAAGTTTTCAAATAAAATTATAATAAAAATATCGAAGTAAAGAAATACATAAAATAAAATTAACGTGATAAAATTTCATAAATATATTTTTTTTAAACCGAAAAGTGTGTATAGTTGTGTAAAAATAAATGTAAATGTTGATTAAATAGAGGAAAATCGTTTAAAATAAAATTAAAAGAAACTTATTAATCACATTAATTTCTTTTTTAATCGACTTTTACATTTACTTTCACTTGTATACAGCTTATGAATAAAGTTGATTCATCCAGTAGTCACTAGCATAATTTTAAGAAATTGTCAACATCTGTAATAAAGAACTGAAGAGGGGAAGAAGGCCCGGAATACATTTCCTAGTATAATAAAGATGGAATTGTCAACTACTGGTTTGTTCCTCGTATGATTAGTTCTCTTCCGCACAATTTATGCTTATCACTAAAGGATCTACGAATAGCAATTGAACAACAAAAGTAGTTTTGTGTAGCTCTTAATTGCCGGAACTGAAGAACGTATAGGGTAAATATCATCAAGAGAAAATTAAAATTTTACGCACTTAAAAAAATATTTAATTAATACACATGCCAGTTAAATCTCTAACAAAGAAATAAAAAGCAGCTGTTTTTAGGTATTAGTTTAATGCCACAAAGAAAACATACAATCTCAGTGTCAATTGATTTGATAGTGGCTATACACCAGAAGCCAATTACTATCCAATTATTGTTTGTTTTAATTTATGGCATCATTTATTTTGTCACGTCCCAATGAACCACATCTTATTATTAATTAATATTGCATATTATACAGTAATCTTTATAAATAACTTCTAACAAAACCGAAGTAAAATTATCACTAATACAATGTAAATCCACTTATTTTTAAGATACAGTCTGAAAGTTATAAAATGTATTTAAAAGTACAAAAAATGCCAAAAATACGTTTACTTTTATATTATAATTAGCAAGTAAGCTCAGCGTTGCCCTAGCAAAAACTAAAAACGAACGTTAAGGTTATTTCGTACTTCTAACCTTTATTATATTATAGTGTTTGATTTATACTTACAAAAGTTATATTACGTAAGAGTTTATCACATCGAGTGCCCACTATAACATTTTTTAAAAATTCTTAAAATTGTGTACAGTGAAATAATAAAAAATTATTTAAATATGTTAGATTGAGCAATCGGTGTAATAAACCCTTACGTAAGATAACTATTGTAGCTATATAAATCAAATACTATAATATAGCAAACATTAAAACGAAAATTATATAAAGAGTTCGGTTATTTCAGCCTACCAATGTCACGTTTATCGCGATACTCGGATGGCACAATTTCATTGGTCAAGTAAACACCAATTGAAAATATATTTTAAAGTTTTTAAGATATCATATTTTTTCGTAATTAACTCGAAGAAATTGTGCCATTTCACAGCCGAATATCAAACGCTAATCTGCCAACCAGTCAAATTTCTCAAAAAACGGACAAAATATTGAAACTCGACACCCTCGAAAACCACTTAAATCATATTTTGTGCTGGCCGGTAATCTTATATTATGTAATTTTCCTATTCGAATGTCACCATACCGCTGGTCCGATAGAAAGAAGAAACTGTTGCAGAAGGGAGTCGAAGTTAATTCGACCAAAAGTAGACGTTGACCTCCTCCCGAAAGAGAGGATGGTCAACGACTACTTATTAATACCGGTCTACTATTAATATTTGAAAAGTGATGGAATGTGATAGCACGTGATCAAAGTTGCTAACTTTAATATCCGAAAGACTTCGTATGACTTGTTTAAATAAATAAAAAAATCTTGTAAAAATGCTAGAATAATTGCTTTTATGTGATAATAATTTTTTTTAAATTTTGGCGACAGGTTGTATAAACTATGCGGGAAGTATGTTCTCGTAAATATTGCGTTTATGGAAAAATTATTGGGCTGCAATTTGAAAAAATTGTAGACCTATAAATTCCCACGGGTCGTCTGTCTTCTGTCTGTCCGTCCTTTCTTAATATCGAGAAGAATTAGATAGATGAAAGTCGAGACCAGATATAAAAAGCTTAGGGCAGGAGGCCCAGATTAACTATATACGAACTTCCGGTTTAGAACGGAAGTACCGTTACTGTGATTCAAAATATTTCCCCAAACGGAGTTAGATATATGACCGACACGACTTTATTACTAACAGGAAAAGTATGGTGTACAGGTGTACAGGGGCAAGACCACCACCAAAAGAATTGAGAACATTGTAACGAAATGTTGCAGCCCGGCATTAGGACGATGCCACAATAAATAACCTCGTTAGAATTAGTTTGGTTTATTTGGTTAAGGCAAAGCACATGTGAGTGATCTGCTAAGGAGGATGTATCCCGGAATTGAAGTGTTACTAACGCGAAGAGAAACCCGAAAACTCCACTTGGCCATTCCGTTGGCATGCGCCAACCCACGACCAACTAACGGTGTTCGGTGATTTTATCCATTCGATTACTGGAGTATACTTATCGAGCTGCAATTTGAAAAAATTGTAGAGCTATAAATTCCCACTGTCGTTCGTCCGTCTCTATACGTCCTTAATCTCGAAAAACGGAGTTAGATAGATGAAAGTCTAGACCAGACGTGGAAAGCGTAAGAAAAAAAAAAAGACCAGATTACCTATATATGAACTTCCGATCTAGAAAAAAAAATCTAATTTCGACTTTTTCACCTAAGAAATATACCATCAGAGTTATCGCATATTTTATTGTTCTATTCTTCTATTATTTATATTTACGTAGGCCTATACTGAACTTTAAAGCCAAATATATTTCTATATTGTTTGCAAACATAACCTTTACATTTTTCTTATACTTCGTGAACTGATGTTGCATATTTCATCTTATTTACGATAAAAACTAAGATGGTGTAACATTAAATTATATAAAATTTTCGAAAATGTTTATCCCGAATTATTGAATTTTTTTTTATATAAATGCAGAGGGATGCAAAAGTAGATAAATAGTTATTATGGAAAACACATGTAAAACAAAACATTTATTTTATGCATAAATTAAATCAGAAATAAAAACACGAAAAAAATAATAAAAAAAAGAATAATAACGAACGAAAAACACCAAATATCCGTATTATACAAACGTATGCCTACTTTTGCACCATCCTGTATATTTAAAAAAATTAAAGATATAATTTCGGACTTGAGTCTGAACTGATCTAAAATAAACACTTAATTATCCGATTTTGTCAGATAAAGAGCGAGCCTATTGTTAAAATGCTACCACTTCCAACATTTAAACGTTTTTCTCTTTACTGTTATATATTTTTACATGTAATTGTAAGTGAAACAGAATATGAAATACCATCACAACCTCCTAAACATCGTGTAATACATTAAGAATTCCTGTGAACATCAAACCTTTTATGGGACATATCGATATATTACTGATTTTCTTCTCCTATTAGTACAGTATATTTTATATTAATTTTAGCTTGTGTGTATTTTTACCTATATAAAGCGATAGAGTCAACACATTTAATTCTATGTCTTTCTGTGTGATTTTTAAGAAAGTGTCAAAACACCGCTTTACAAAACCTGCATGGAAATACTTGTGAAATTTCTGTCGAGTGTACTTAGTTTGTAAAAAACATTATCTTTAGAACTTCGATAAAATTTTCACAAGTTAAGCCACAATACCACGTCAAGGCGACGCCCATTTTGTGGTAGTTTTTTGTTTTCCAGAGATGATCCTCCATTGCAGAATAACAATCGAGGAATAAAACTGGATATTCGTTATTATTTAATTAATTTGGTAACCTAAAATCGATGACAAAACACCCAATTTTATTAAGTAAAAAGAATTTTCAATCCAGATTTTTCAATTCAAAATAAAAATAGCAACGAATAAAATAATTAAAAATATTGAGTGTTAAACACAAGATTGTGTTATTAATTAAACACTTGGCTTTTTTCCATCTTTATTCAGTTGAAAAAAGCCAAGTGTTTAATTAATAACATAATCTTGTGTTCAACAGTCAATAAATACTAAAACACGGTTTCAGAAAACAAATTTAAAAATATATTTGCAGGTTATAAATATTGTATATTAAAATACATAATTAAAAAATATATACTAGAAAAGTATCATTATTATGTATCACACAGAACGTGCTAGTGCACAAGTTGAAAGGCGCCCAGCACGTGATGCACGAGCTGATGTACTGTATATAAAAAGATGGCTGGCCCTGTCAGCCGTTGTCTCGAATACGGCTATGCCTATTGGTGGCTCGCCCACGACGAGGACAGCAGCGCCTTACACAGCACTGGCGGCCGTCAGCGAAGGCAGCTGTGTCTATTATGGCGGCTTGATAAGTCCTTATAATTATAGCTGTAAATAATAGGTTAACAGTTTAATTTATTAGTAAACTTAAAGCTATAAGCGTATTTGATTTAAATATTAATAAATAGAATATTTAATTAAAATACATATCTACAATCGACCAAGCGGCCAGTAAATTCTAAATTTAAACTATTGGTTATATTTTATAATTTTTATATCATTTTAATTTTAAGCAATAGCAATGCACGCATTTTACAAACTAAAATATGCTTTCAACGTAAGGTTTTTGAGCGAATTGACATCTCGAGATCAGGAAATAGATTTTTTAAACAAAATAATAATTATGACATACTATAGACCTATCACATTGAGTTAAACTATCTGTTAATAATAGGGCTAAAATGATTTCAATCTATCAAACAAAATATTTGTTAATGTATCTTGTATTATATGTACAGTACAATGCGACATGTCCATTATCAATCGAATTGTCTGATAGTGATAGAACGACAAAAAAATTCAGCTAACTCGTGGGAAGAAGTGGTGACCAGGTCAACATTTCAGTTTGCTGACGACATGACTCTTTCCTATTGGCGAAACCACAACTGAAAATGTAACCATTTGAAATATTTTCAACTTTGTTTACAGGCGAGTCTGTCGAACGGAAAGCGAAAAAGCCGGAAATTGCATCATTTCCATTTCAGTTGTATTTTCGGGTAATATGCAGTCCATCATCATCCAGACATTCGACTTTACTGATTAACAAAAAGTTTACATCTAATATCAAATTTCATCTGTTTTGCATATATATTTTATTCATTTTTGTTTATTGTATAATTATAATAATATTTTTAGAAGTAATTTCTAGTTTTAAACATAGATTGTAGTTCAAATAATTTGCAAACAAGTTAGATTTTAATACAGTATGTGGTTTTTTTTTTATTTTTGTAATGAAATAGAATTACCTTCTTTTAAAACTTGTATTCAATTATAGTTATCACATTGCATGGTTAAAATGCACTATTTTAATCATGCAATGTTCATAAAAAGAACATTGTACAGTACATAATAATTCTTAATTAATTTTATTTACTATTTTCCTGAGATTTTATAGCAAATATTCAATTTATAATCTTCCAGCATTTATATATATATATTTCCAGTGCTGAAACTTATTAATTTTAATATAATAATCTTGAATATGCTTTTTAGCATTTAAGTCATTTGCATACAGTTTGCATATAAAACAAATTTCAAATGGTTTCATAAGATAAACCTGGCAAAACAATTCTATTAATTTAGGAAAGTTATATTTGTATTTATTTATTTAATTGCCTGTATCATAGCATCTAATTACTTATGAATTGTCAATCTATGATTCCAGAATAT
This sequence comes from Centruroides sculpturatus, assembly GCF_000671375.1. Classification (NCBI taxonomy): domain Eukaryota; kingdom Metazoa; phylum Arthropoda; class Arachnida; order Scorpiones; family Buthidae; genus Centruroides; species Centruroides sculpturatus. The sequence continues at coordinate 452,337 of NW_019384711.1, read as the reverse complement.
TGTTGCATTATATTTAATATTAAGAACCTCACTTTTGTAATTGATTTATATTACTAATACAAACTTATTTAATAAGTATTTAATAAGGATTTATTCTTTGATGAGGATGTTTATAAAAAATTCAGAGTTTTCTAAGAAATGCAAGAAATTATGTCCCAATATATTTATATCATAATTATATTATATTATTTATTTTATTATATTGTATCTGTAAATATAATATATTATCTTTATTTAAAATAAGTTTGAAATATGTAAAACGTTTTAGTAAAAGTAAATAAATAAGTTATAGCTTTTGTACGTAAGTTTATAACCAAAACTGTCAAAACAAAAACAAATGATGTTTTTTAGTGCTTTAATAAGTTTTTAAATAATTTCTACTTGTGTTACTTGTAACAAATACACTGGTATTCGATTAATGTACTTTTAATATAAGTATTTGTAACTAATATATTCGTAAATGATGTTACAAGTAACAATACATATGACACCTAACTACGTAAGACCCGCCATCTATCGTTGTAAATTTACACTACTGAGGGACACTTATTTCAATATCATTTATTTTTTATTTTTCAACAAAAATAGTTTTAATAAAATAATTATAATAAATATCTCACTGATTTTTTATTTTAAAATTATATTTATAATTTATTTTTAATTTTATCCTTCAAACAGTCAAATTCAATACATACGAATAGTATTTTTTTAGATGAATCAATACTTACTTCATTATTTCTGCTGTCAGCTTTCAACAAATATTTTTATTTTTCAAAAATAAAATATACGTACGTAAATAAATTTTTGGAAAAAAACAATTCTAGCCATTTAACATTTTTATTTCATATTCAAAAATATTTCATACGATTAAAAATAACAATATATGCAGTATATTAATGTGATATATATATTAATATAATGTGAACTTACCAAACAGAATGCATATAAATATTAGTATTTTGAAAACATTATAGCATTTAAAACACTTTAAAGTATTTTAAATATTCTGGAATCTTTAGTAGCCTACTTATTACATATTTAAAATATCTTTAAAGTATTTAAATATTTTAAAATATTATATACCAAATACCAATGTTTAGCATTTTAAATACAAATATTCTCAACTTCCTAGTGAAAGATTTTCAAATAAAATGCCAATTATTTCTATAGTATTTGCAATAAAAATAAAGTAATTTCATTTGAAATAATGCCAGCTCTGATAAATGTTTAAATTAATTTCTAGCTTCGTATTGTCTCTAACAATTTGTGCATTAGTGTAATATATTCAGTAAGATGATAATCGTTTTAGCAATTTTAATTAAAAAAAAAAAAAAAAAACTAAATTTAACTGACGTATTTCAATGTTACCCACGATAAATTTTTAACGCGTAATCTTTTAACGCAACGACAATGCTGGAACATTTTCAAGAGAAATATTAGGTACAAATTCGTACAGAAATGCAATAACACTTTCTGCATTTGAAAATGTCACTGTTTTTTTAATCATATTTATATATTTTTAAAATCTCTTAACCTTATTCTTCAATGTATTTTTTCCATTCCATATTTGTGATTTTCATATTCGCAATCTACTAATCTATTCTATGAACATGGAGCTTTTACTGTGATATAGATGTAATGATTAACAATGTCAAAGCTTAAAACACATCTCGTCTGAATGCAATGATTTAGTGCTAAGTCTTGCAATATTGGCTTAATTTCTACATTAAGATAATATTACAGAAAATAGTATTCTTGACTTCTTGAAAACTATAAATAACATATATTGTATTAATTTAATTGTTTGCATGACATTTATCTGTTTTTGTTTTCATGTTTATAATCTACCCAAGTAGTTATTTTTTGCGTTGCGGATGCTTATTATTGCAGTCATGACGCAATGTGATAAAAATATCTGTGCAAAAATAACTAACAAATTTCTTTATTATTTAAAATAAAATCAAATTCTAATCTACATTGAGAATTTCCACCAAAGGAACAGTGTTTATTATTCTAAAAATACTCATCAGTGAAAGTTCTATCACAGAACGTTATATGATTAATTAAAAGAACCACAGTATAATAAACTTAACCATTTGTTGTCTTTTATAATTCAAGAAGACGATTTGCTGTTAATTGTTTTGTTTATGAATCTTTGATATTTAAAAATGTATTTAGATGTAAGTCAAACAAAGAAATTTATTTGAAAAATCGCTTTTTTAATTGATTTCAAATTTGCTTTCAATAACATTTCTACAAAGAGATCAACTCCAAACAAATTTTTATATTAATATTCGTAAAAGTAACGAGCAATTATTTATTGTGATATCGTCACAATGCCAGGGTGCAAATTTTTATAATTTTTTAATTTAAAATATATGCTCTCCACCTCAAATTAGTAGTGTCTTGCCCCGTACAGTACATCATACGTTTCCTGATTCTAACACAATCATGCCGATCATTTATGTAATTTCGTTTGGGGAAAATTTTTGAATTAGCCTTTTCGGTCTTTCAGCCTAACATATAATGCGTTACATGCATTGTGCCATATCAACTAGTTTTAATTTATAAATATTAATTTTGATTATTTTCTACCGTACGCAATATAGTCTTTATGAGTTTTGTGGCAAAAACTTCGACATTTTTAAAATCGGAAATTCAAAATATTACGCGATAAAAATATTTTGCTATACTGTTCTGTTAGAAAATTGTTTAATAACTCAAAAATGTCTTTCAGTCTGTTTTGTTTGTATATTCTCTAACGGAGAGACATAGGACAGGCTCTCTCGTTCATAAGGACTTTATGGCCAATTTGTAAAAGAATATTAACATCTTTATGGAAAAAATTGATAACATTAAAAAGTAAATATGATTATAATTAGTGCAACTTCTAATTTTGTTGATTCTAACGTTATAACGAGCATGTTAAAACAATTTTAAAAGATATAAACCCTATTAAATATTTTAAAATATTATCAAAAACAATACTGTAACAATAATTTGAAGAAATGTCTTTATCAAATAGTATTTTGTTTATTTTTGTTTAAAAGAGCATAATTGTTGTAATATTTCTAAATTGTTTCATTTTATAAAAAATATCTTATAAAATTTAATTTAGAATTTTTTTTTTCGTTTTAAAAGTCAAAAACCTGCCAGTAGATGGCATTACAAATGCTAGTTCTAAGGGTAATAATTTTAATATATAATATTACACAAGCGCTTAAGAATTAAATGACAGACACGTGTAAAAACGTAGTAAAAACGTCGTTTAATGAATTTTAATTAAACAATATGTCGTAGTAATATGCGATAAGCGAAATAAGAAAGAATTTCATTAAATATTTAATCAGATACGCAAATTATACAATTCATATTCAAAAAACTCACGTAAAAGTTCAGTAGTAACACAACTTTAATAGATCTAGAAACAAAATGTCAAAAGAGACATCACAATACAAATTAATTAATGTATATTGTTGCCTTACAGCCATTCAAAAACGTTTACATCTCTACATAGTCCACTTATCGATTTTAAAAGCTAATTACTAAAAAACATATATATATATAAAGTCGGGTCTTATAAAAGCAATAGTGAGTATAATAAACGATTAGTCTACCTTATAGACACATCAATCGTTTAATATAGGCTGCTCCTACGATATGCCAATATTAGGTTATAGCAAGAGGAACTCTGTATTTAGCCTACTTTGATTCCGTTACTGGAGTGTTTGATCGATTCAGACAACAATACAAATGATTAAATCCCGCAAATAAGATTGTAAATATGAGATCCGAGTTCGTAGAGATTGCAGAAAGGTGTGCTGGGATTGGCAATTCGTCTTCTAAAATATAACAAACATATTCAATGGGATTTAATATGATTTTATTTTTGAGGTAAAGCTTGATTCCATAAATCTCAGCAAGCGAGATCTCCCGGGAAAACATCGTCATCTATTAACGTGCCATTAAAACTCGTTTCTGAGAAAAATTGAACTAATATAAAGTTCTAAGATATCATCACGATACCTGATACCTATTAGAATACTTCCTGAAAAATGAAATCTGTGAAAATCATTGCAATATCAGTCTATACGTTACGAATCCATCACTTCTAAAAATCAATCATTCCAAATGTTTGCGGGATAATATCGAACTGTCTCCATATCAATACTTGTCGAGTATCGTTTTGATACTAAAATCGGGACTGTCGTCGATGAAAAGCATAAAGTCAAAGACCCACTGATTTTCACCTACAAGACTTTGCTCTCTTTACCGAGAACATTGCAACTGGACTCGAAAGTCAATGAATTATTAACTTTGAGTCCTTTGATCTTAATATCAATTCTCTCTGATATCTGGAAGCCGTCAAAAATCAAAAATAACTGTCATATTGTTAAAGAAAACTTTTCAGTGTTTACCAAGAGACATATAAGATAAAGCATATATAGATATGTAAGATCGATTTTATAGGTTTGATGTGTTCATGTTAGGCTTCAGACGTCCGAGAAAGCTTTTCTGGAGGTGTTTTGAATTGTTTTGAAGATCTTCCCAGAAACGAGTAACAATTCTACGCCTAACATTTGGGATTCTCAGAAGTTAAACCGATCAATTTCATATAATAAAAGTGAAAAAGTGATAATTTTATAAGTAATCTTTTAAAATTTATCTTGAAATATACGAAGATATTCTAATCATACAATGGTAATATATAGAATTGTGTAGGTCAGTCTTTAATTCTTAAAACGCTCACACTAATCATATTCTCGAATACTAAATTTGAGACATTTACAGAAAGTGGAGCCGAGCCCTTCTGATCATTTAGCCATTTGGCTATCTCTAACTGATTAGCTTGCCTCGACCTTACTTATTGTTGTTCATATCGTTTCTTCACCTGGCTGATTTCTTGACAAGTCATTGTCTAACTTAATTAAGAGACATGCCATTTCTACATCTCTTTCGTCATCTCTGGCTGTCAATGATAAAAGAAATGTAGAAATAATATCGAAAACATTACTATAGAGAATTTGAAACCTCTTTCTTTGGATTCGAATGGAAACAACTTGTTTTGGACTTTGTACCAGACGCTTGACACGAAATAAGGAGTCCGTATAACTGAGATATATTTATAATGAACAGATTTGCACATAGAATTGTTTTATAAAAATTTTATTTGAAAATTTTAACTTAGCATAGCATGGGTTTACTAGGTTGTTACATAAAATATCTTCCTTTCGTGCATTCGTTTCACTTATCTATCAATAATATAGTGATTTTTGTGTTTGTTCTTAACTTCTTACTCACAGTTGGAGAAATGAAAAGAATTTCTAGAATTTAATTTTCGGTCATCAGATACAATTGTTATCTAATATAATTATAGTTTATAAATATTTAACACTTTTTAATTTATATTGCACTACATAATATTTAACACAAAGTGTCAATATTAACTTTTAAGTGGAATATAATACTGTAAAAAGAATTAAATTAGAGTATATAGTCTACATAAACTTATAAAAATTTTATTTCTATCATTTATGAATGGCCTGACCTGCATTGCGATTATTATATTATATATACGAAAGGATGCGACTCGTTGATTTGAAAAATACCGTGAAAAATTCCAAAGAATCGGATCGAATCGAAATTCCAATGCTTCACTGAAATAGAGTTGTCTTACAACGTACCGTTTTTCCGTTTTGGGGTTAAGTTATATTCCAAAATCATATTAACATTTATTTTATGTAAGTTTAATGTGATGTGCCGCCCGAATATGGGCGAGCGCTCATCAAAAATTAAAGATAATTCAGCTTTGTAGTGCTTTCACGCTCACAGATCAGGCCAATTTTCCTCCAGAACAATTCTCCTTAATGTATAAACAGGAAAGGAATAGCTCAATATAATCTATTTTATCTGTATTAGACTCATACAATTTTTCATTTTATTAAAGTCAAAATTTTATTCTTTATTAAAGCCTACAGTATAATCTTTGTATACTATAATAGTGTTGATGAGAAAATCCAGCACATTAACACAAATTGAATACAATATAATCTGTCCTGTTTGCCAAGCAACAAATACGGATAGGATAGATGAAATAAGATGATGCGGGAGGTGGGTGATCTGCCAAGAAGGAATTCTTTCCAGAAAGACTTTCTACGGGAAACTGATTTCTAAGTGTTACATAAGAAAAACCCAAATAACTCCATCTATCAATAATATTGGTGAGGTATAAACCCGCGATCAACTACCAGTTTTCAGTGGTTTTATTTATTCAGCCGCCATTGGGCAACAGCGTATAACACTATTAATGTATTTTCCAATTTTTTTTTTAATTTCTAAAGAATTTTTTTTTTGTATATTTTCAAACATATTTAAATTTAATTATTGTGTTGTATTCGATTAATTTCAAATAATTTTTTANTTTTATAAATTTTTAAATAAAATAAATTGTTATTAGTCTATACGAGAATTAAACAATGAAATTTAATAAAGAGTCTTCAATTAAAAGTCTAACAACAAATATAAAAAATTATAAAACTATTTTCAAAGCGATTCTCTGTAATTTCGATATTATATTTGATTATATATATTAAAATAATTATCGTTAACTAATACTGTTGTACAGTTTGGAAATTTTCATCAGACTAAAATTCATTCCGAGAATTTTCAAGGGAAATTGAATCATTTTGGGTCAGTGCCCATGAAATGGTTACACTAATCGATTTTTAAGTATTTGTCTAAAAAAAATAAATTATAAAAATAAAATTGTTTGTCTGTCTGAAAGATCTTTTTTCTTATAAATCTATTTGACTGAAAGCTACAAAGTTTTACAATAATCTCCATGTTCTAATAACGTGGTATTCATGGTAACCAGGACCGTCGAAAAGATAGAGCCGGGGATTATTCCCCGGATCCATAGCAGTTCCTACCCCTATAAAAATTAATGTTATTTTACTAAAAAAAATAAAATTTTTAAGACTTTTTGATTAATAAAGAAACATTCTATATATTTCATTTGTTCAAAAACAAAACTGGCTAAAAGGGCTTGCTCTACTCGACCCTATATAAGCTCTTGATAGTCCTAGTGAACTAATGAATTGGATGGTAATTAATGAAAAATTTTCTGTTTATTATCTTAATCGAAAATGCCACCGACCTTTATAGTTATGAATAAAATTAATTGTTTCGTTCCATACATAACTTATCATTAAATCATTTTCACTACGATAACATTTTGATATTAAACATTCAATAATTTTACATAAATGAAAGAAATTTCGATGATATATACACTCAACTAACAGTTTATTCCGTTTCATTGTAAAAAGACAAATTAATATCGCTTAAAATATTTATTTTTAGAATATCGAAAAGCGATTTAAGACATTCAATTAACTTGGAAGCTAATGCTTTCTCCAGTAGAGTCTGGGTTCGATTCTTAGTGGATATTAATGGGTCATCATGTATTATAGGATCTAAAAAAAAAAAAAGTTATTACAATGGATATGGCTAAATGGCTTAAAGGAAAACCTAATACTTGTATTTTTTAGAGCAAAACTAATGGAAAAATTAAATGCCGAATTAAATTAATGGTTAAGAAATAAATAATGATTAATCACGAGGAAAAAATTTGTTTTTATTGTCCTAACTTCGCACATTTTTGTTATGGGATTTTCCGAAAAATACTAAATTATTCGTTTCACGAAAATTCGTTTTGTTATTTTGCGTCATAATTTTGTAGAAATCGATTAAGTTAACCAGAATCCGTGAAATGTTGACATTGTAATGAAATACTATTACCTCTATACATTCAAATAAAAACTTTAACAAGTTTTCTAGGAGAAGAATGCGTTTATAAACACGGATACTTAACAACAAATTATAGAAAATCTGAAAGAATACAATTATCTTCTCTATGAAAACAAATATATGAATAATTTCTTTAAATGAATAATAATTTAATGAATAATAACTTTCAAAATAATAAATGCTTTTAAATACTTCAGCACTCACGAAACACATTTCACGGATATAAAATATAATTTCTGTTTTATTATTATTATTTATGCATTAGAATTCTGAAAAATTTAGAAAAATACAAGGTTATTGTCGATATTCAGTCATAAAAATATCATCGTTTATTTTGAGTTCTCGAGGAAAAAACAAATCTGTGATTTTTTCCTCTCATTGAGAACTCAAACAACGTAATCTATCGTATACTTCAACATCATTGTTAATGTTTTAGAATTACAGTCGACCCTCCAGTAACGTCCATCTCTAAACAGCGACTATTTTTCAAAAAAAAAATTTTTTTGAATAGAAATGCATACAAAATAATTCCAAACAACACCAATTTTTATACGTTTTGTCAAAGGTTTGACTATATATAAAATCACTTCAATTATACTATTTCATTACTATTATACTTTTAAATTTACGAAATTAATAAACAATTTATAATCCATCTTATAATATTTTCATGAGAATTTCTAACCATTTTTATAGGACAATAACATTTTCGGCTACTATTTTCCTTAATAAATAAATACAAAATTCTCAGAATTGATTGTTTTTATTGTTTATTTTATTCTAAAGCAATTGTTTCTTCTATTTTAAAAGGATTTTTATTTAATTATATAAATTATTCATAAATAATTCATTATTTAACATGATTAAACTTAATTTATAATTCGTGTAATTAATTTCAAATATAAATTAAGTAGTTATTGTTTTATGTAAGTAAACTCCAAGGTAAGATAAATAAATATAACCTACTTTTTTAAAAAGCTATAAAAATTATTTTTCTCATCTTACAAAAGTAAATATCTAAAATTTAAATTTTTAAAGCTTAAATTTTATAAATTTTTAAATAAAATAAATTGTTATTAGTCTATACGAGAATTAAACAATGAAATTTAATAAAGAGTCTTCAATTAAAAGTCTAACAACAAATATAAAAAATTATAAAACTATTTTCAAAGCGATTCTCTGTAATTTCGATATTATATTTGATTATATATATTAAAATAATTATCGTTAACTAATACTGTTGTACAGTTTGGAAATTTTCATCAGACTAAAATTCATTCCGAGAATTTTCAAGGGAAATTGAATCATTTTGGGTCAGTGCCCATGAAATGGTTACACTAATCGATTTTTAAGTATTTGTCTAAAAAAAATAAATTATAAAAATAAAATTGTTTGTCTGTCTGAAAGATCTTTTTTCTTATAAATCTATTTGACTGAAAGCTACAAAGTTTTACAATAATCTCCATGTTCTAATAACGTGGTATTCATGGTAACCAGGACCGTCGAAAAGATAGAGCCGGGGATTATTCCCCGGATCCATAGCAGTTCCTACCCCTATAAAAATTAATGTTATTTTACTAAAAAAAATAAAATTTTTAAGACTTTTTGATTAATAAAGAAACATTCTATATATTTCATTTGTTCAAAAACAAAACTGGCTAAAAGGGCTTGCTCTACTCGACCCTATATAAGCTCTTGATAGTCCTAGTGAACTAATGAATTGGATGGTAATTAATGAAAAATTTTCTGTTTATTATCTTAATCGAAAATGCCACCGACCTTTATAGTTATGAATAAAATTAATTGTTTCGTTCCATACATAACTTATCATTAAATCATTTTCACTACGATAACATTTTGATATTAAACATTCAATAATTTTACATAAATGAAAGAAATTTCGATGATATATACACTCAACTAACAGTTTATTCCGTTTCATTGTAAAAAGACAAATTAATATCGCTTAAAATATTTATTTTTAGAATATCGAAAAGCGATTTAAGACATTCAATTAACTTGGAAGCTAATGCTTTCTCCAGTAGAGTCTGGGTTCGATTCTTAGTGGATATTAATGGGTCATCATGTATTATAGATGAAATAAGTTTCTTTTAAAAATCCAGATTTCCATTGACACATTAAGTAATATACTTAAAACTCAAAATTTCTAACAAAATTATTAATAATTAAGCTGTAAAATACAGTTGTAGTCAATTAATCATATGTTAAATGAAATGCGCGGTTTACGTAATCACCGCAATAAGAAGTTTCTTCGTTAATTTCAATTGTAAAGTTCCTGGAATTTTACCAAAAGTAACTCTCAGATAATAGAAATTTTGGCATCGTTTAAAATTCTTTGTTGATAATTTATAAAATTTACTAAAATTTAAAGTTAAAATTTTTTTATAAGAGTAAAATCGTTACTCATAATAAACGAACTTTTTGCCACATAAACACCCGGATTTTTTATAATGATTTATATTAAGATATATTATTATTTCAATGCGATAAAAACAAATTTTTAATTTAAAAAAAAACTAATTTTAATTACGAAAAATTTTGGAAACAAAATTTATAGGGCAGTAATTAATCTCAATTTGAAGTGTTTAAACATTTTTTTATATAAAAAATAAAAGTTCAGTTTTAAATATATATATATATATATTATAGAAATCAATTTGTCGTTTCAATGATTTTTTCTTCTAAATTTAATTTTACATTCGTACTCAATTTTTAATTGAGTAACTCAAGAAATTATGTAAATTTTGCAAAAGTTAAATTGATGTTACTTAATTGCGTAAAGACAATAATTACAAGTTCTAAAATTAAGAACATGATAATTTAATTTCCGTTAACAAAGCTTTTATTTTTCGAAATATAGACCTAAATGATTCTAAAATTATACTTCTCGTTGCTTAACATAAGCAATAATTAATTTAACAACATATTTGTACAGTAAAAAGTTCAAATTAGCACATCTGAAAATGAATTAAATTTTAAATTCATTTAATATTTCACATAGAGAAGAAACACAAATTCTTTATTACTCGAGCCTAAAGTGGAATTGTGCTGTGAAAAATGGACGAATTGCGAAGACTGTAATTCTTCTCTACGTGACATTAAAGATCTTAAGCTTCATTCTATTTAATATTTATAATTTAGTTTTTAATATACAACTGTTTTATTTCGGCTCCTTAAGCTCGGGAACACCATGCGTGCATTTAATTTACTTAAGTAATAAGGTGGTGTAACTCATCTTAGATGAATTATACCATATGTGAAAATAATTATAAATTATTTTATCTAAAAATGTTTTATTAATTGCTTAGAATAGTAAAATTTTGTCCATTGATTTCTCACAGTACAAGTTACATTTTAAATAAACGTAATAATCATTCGCACGAATTTAAACGAATTAATTGGGTTAAACTTGTGTGAATGAATATTATTTTATTAATGAAGTTAATAATTCTAATTAATCTTGATCAGATTAATAAAACTAATTAATAGATAATGACGTCAGTTTTGTGTGTTTATTTAATTTTAATTACGTTCGTAGTTTTCTACCAATTTAAATGTGAATAAATTTTATTTTTATTGATTTTTTTTCATGTTAATAAACTTAAACATTAATAAAATTTGTTATTTTAATATACTTTGCAGAGATAATTCATTTTAAATTCTGATACTGACGTTATAGAAAGCGAACAAACTGTCATTTTACACAATGGCAATTAATAATCTCCTTCCATTACGAATATAAAAATTTAAAAGGAAGTAACACGATCGTTCTCATTACTCTTCGTTAAACGTATAATTTCTTTATTAAGATCAAATCTTTACATTAATTGAGCATTATTATAAAAGGTTAAAAGCTCATTTAATATGAATTTATACTGATTACTTCTTTTTATATACAGATCCTTGAACGGTTAATTTAACAGATTTTTACAACTTCCTAACATCAATTACGTATCTTTAATAGTAGTAGTTAAATATTTCTTAATCCCTTATTATCAGGATAATTCCTAGAAATGATTCTGAACTGGCGTTTTTCTATAGGAAAATAAACCGCAAGGACGTTTCTTATAATTATCTTGGGTCTTCTTTTCGCGCTTGATTTATGTTTACGCATAAACTGTGGTCAGATTTTGTTATAAATCTGTGAGTAATTATTATTATTTATTATTATTTTTTCTTATAAACATTAAAATAAAATAAAATTTTGACGTGTTTTGCAGCAAAGGAAGTTTTCTCAATTTGGGATTTTTATTGATGATTAAAATTTCAATATAAAGCAAAATTTTAATAATATTAGCATTAAAAAATTTCTTTAAGTGATCAGTAATTTCTGGAAACTTTTAATATTATAATGACCTATTTTAAACTAAAATTTTCCATAAATACTGATCTATAAAATATAAGACATCATTTTAAATTAAAGTTTTATATTAAAATAATATATTTTTCTCATAAAATTCGGTTATTCTTCGTATTCTAATCATTTACACTGGGTTATTTTCAAAAGTCTCCTGTTATTCCAGTTTCATTTGAATGAAATCTAACTATATTTTATTCAAATTTTTGCTGAAATTATTTATAAATCTTTTTGTTTTGACAAATTAAGAATATATTTATATATATGAAATGACTATTCCATACATATAAGTCTATACAAGCCCCATAGACTTTCCTCTATGGGGCTTAAAGTACTTAAAAAATAGCACAAATTTTACAAACACAAATATTCATTTATAAAAGAAATGAATATCCAAACTTATCTTTTGCATTTTTAAAAGGCTTATGTATGACTTAGAAAAATCAAAATTTATATTCTTATATGTTAATACGACTTCCAATCTTTGTGTTAAGGGAGGAACACACACATACTCGTTCTATTTTATTTGATTTTGATATTTACGATGCTACTAAAAAGAACAATAGGAGGCCGCTATTTCCTTATTAGCAAGTGACTCTTAAGTCATATAAATTCGAAGATATTCGAGATTTTAACTACGCTCTAGTTCTTTTTTACTGAGTCACCAAGTTCTCAGATAAATGTCATCTTTGTGAAAAATCATATTCTAATTACTTTCATGAATAGTCGAAAATTTTTAAGAAATTTCTCTCTTTATCTACTTTGAAATTTCCTGTTTTCCTAATAAGGAACAATATATTTCCGGTTTTATTCATTAGTAATAATTGCTTGCAACCGTTATGCTTTTTTCAAACTAGTTCTTCTGGTAAACACTTGAGTGATTTCCAATTTTACGCATGAACTTGATAGTGTTTTGCTTACAAATTACAGATTTTAATAGAAATTAAAATTGCTCAAGTTATCCATATCTTTATATCTTACTACAAAAGGGAGAAAAAAAATAAGTAAATAAAATTAATATTAATTAATATTACAAATCATCCAAATTTAAATTAATTTAATCGAATATTTTAAATAATATAATAATGATTTATGGGTATAAAATATGCTACTATAGGAATAACTTTAATTAATTTCCTAAACACATAAATGAACTCGTTAATGTAATCCACTGACTGAAGACTAACTGAAAAAATTTAGTTTAAGCTTAATAAATGAAACATTAAGCAGTTTATTATTATAGTAATGTGCTTTCATTAATTAGTAAACCTGTATAAAAATATAGATAAGTTTGTATAATACATAAAAACAGAATTTTTATAGATTATAATGCTGTAACATAAAAATAAATATTCGTTAATCCGTGCAATTATTATTCGAAATTTATCACCATAATATTCTTTTAAATCGCAGTAAAAACAAGTTTAAAGCAAGTTTTTCTTACTTTAAACAGCTTCATATAATGGAACAAATATAACTTACTACCAATACTGACTTAAACAGGCATTTTACCTTTCATTAAAATTAAATACCAGTTTAAACACGTGTAATACAAGAATAAAAGAACAATTATTTAAAAAGTTAACTAGATATAGTGAATTAACGTACAAATACTTTGTACTAATGTACGAATTAATATACGAATACTTACTTTTTAAGGGTTTAAGGTATTTTAAAAATTCCTAACAAGATTTTGCTTTTTATTTAAAAAAAAAAAAAGAAGAAGAACCAATTTCATTCAGGGTTTTCCAATGCTGAAACTAAGAAAAATTATGATTATTCTATCTCAGAAGCGAAATGATTCAGTACAACAGTCAAAATTCCCCGTTTTTTGTCTGACAAGTGAGCCGAACCCGTTTTTAGTATGTAATTAAGAGTTCAAAAAAATAAATAAATAAATAAACAGAGATAATGATTAACGAATTTAATTATAAAAATAAACTATAGCCTATTTATCCTTTAAAAAGTTTTAAATTGAATAGGTTTTAATAAAGTTCGGTGACACGAAAATTGCGTAAATGTTTATAAAATTTGTGCTGTTTTTCAAGGATGAACAACACAAACGCTACAATGATAACAAAGTGTTAATTTATCTATAAAATGCATTTTCATGTTTAGTTGTTTAGTCTATTAAGCAACTGAAAAGTTGCTTAACAAACTAATAAAATTTATCTTACAAAATAGCGTTAAAGTTAACTTATAACAAAAGCACCAAAAAATCTAACGCCTAAAATTAATATCATATAAATTTTTAATAGAAAAATGATAATTATAATTTAAAATATATATATAATTCTAAAAACCTTTAAAAACGAAGATGCTTTAAAAAGTAAAATCACTTCGTCCTTTTTTTATTTATAACAGAAGAGATTTACTTATACTTATAGTATAATTAAATTACATAGAAATTCATTAGAATTACATATATATTTTTAAATATATTTTAATCGATCTCCCGTAATATACGGATGATAATTATAAGTATAATGCTGGCGTATGGAAGGATTAACACTACTATAGTTAAAAGAGACCTTAAAAGTTCTTAAAGAAGCTATGGAAGAAAATCTTAACAAATTGTATATACGGTTTGTTAAGATTTTCTTCCAAAGCTTCAGTATGCTTACTAATCAAATATATAATATAATAGGCCTACATACAAATTAAATAACAACGTAGTTATAAAAATTTTCTTTGGATAAGGTGCAAAATTTTACCTTATCACACGGACATTTATGTTAACTTTGCCTTATACTCTATACACACATTCACAATTAAGTGACAATTAATACCCTATAATGACAGTAATAAATTACGATGATTTGCTGAAGCACAAAACATCGAAATTTACTTGGAATTTCAAAATAAAAGTCTAGTACTTCTACAGTACATTAACATAATTAATAGACCAATTTTAAGTATATGAATTTATTATACAGAAATATTGGCATAATTATATAAGAATAAGAACAATAATGAAAAAATTCGTTAAAATTCTAGTCTCGGGTGATATTAAGCAATTTACACTACTGCTATAATATTAAAATTGGAAATAGTCGACAAGGCTACAATTCATGTTTAACTTTATAATTTATTTTAATGTAAAGCACGTATTCATAAAACTGGAGATTCATTGCTATAAATTAAGAAAATTATTATATATTTAAATTATTATTTTTTCCATAAATATAGCACGTAGAGGGTAAGAAAAATATAAATTTTCGTCGGGACGAAAGTTATGTTCAGTTTTATTATCCGGTGCTACAATTAGGCCTACGATGAATCTCATTCAAGAATTGGGTGACAGCATAGATGTGCAATAACATCTTCCTCTTACATTTAATGAGGAAAGAACAATGGATAATCATCTATTATTGTGGTTTATATTTACTAGGTACGCTTACTCATAGTAGATGCTACTACCTTAACAATAAAAATAAAAAAAATTGGCGGTGTTCTTAAGAGAAACGTTTCCTAGAAGAATTTCTTACCAAAAGGAGGACTGGTATCGTATTTTCCAAGCTACACAAGTACTACTTAATTAATAAAATTATCATGTTTACAAAGAAAACTGAATGAAACCAGTTTATATAATTATTGGCAATGCAATGCCATTCTTAATTCACAAAACTAATTATTTTTTGCTGTTTTTCTTCAAACCTGGTTAGTTTTCGAGGAAGTGATTCATACCTCGATTTTCTATTCCGCTTTTTTATTTTCTTATATATAACCTTGAGTTTCTATCAATAATATATTCCATGTTTCATTCATATGTTCGCTGATAGATGGCGTGATTTTTAATAGTAACTATAAGTTCTAATTAGTCACCTTTTTTTTAGAGTAGCATGACTTGTTCATTGTTATAAGATCTACCAATAAATGCTGATTTAAATGAATAAATATATTCATTTTATATATTTTCATTTTAATTTACTTAATGTTTAAAATCCTGTATTAAATCTATCTTTGTCTTTCGAAAATGTCGAGGAAAAAAGCAAAGTAAATACAGATATGAAGCATTTTCGTTGATAATACCTTGAACTTTCCTCTAACTTATCTGATCAGAAAAATTCGACATAAACTCTGACTAAAGTCGATTTTCTTACGAATTCCAAACCCAAATTATTAATAATGTATGCGTGATCTAAGACGTCTTTCCACTTATTTCATCTGTTTCATTCGTCTACTGCTACCGAATCACGTGACTGAGCTACCATTGGTCTAAGACAGGATACCTGCAACACGCCCTCGCTCTACGGACGAAGTTTAAACGGATCGTGAATCGCCCGAGCGGCACATCATTTCGAGATGGGTAGAGTTAGCCAGTTTAGGACCATCTGTGGCATCGACGAGCTGACCAGCACCAGCACCTTATGGAGGGCTTTGATTGCCGAATTCGTGGGCACAGCCATACTGGTCCTCATAGGTTGTGGGTCTTGTATCGGAGGATGGAGCGCAGATTACAAAGCCAATATAGTGCAGATAGCGCTAGCCTTTGGTTTGACGGTTGGAACCGTGGTGCAGGGTATAGGACATGTCAGCGGTGGTCACATCAATCCTGCGGTAACTTGCGGTATGTTAGTGACTGGCAAATGCTCCATTTTTAGGTCTTTCTTCTATATTTGCTGCCAGTGCTTGGGTGGAATCGCGGGTGCTGCCATACTTAAAGCCGTGACTCCCGAAAGTCAGCAAAGTATATTAGGTGCCACTAAAGTCAACGAAAGTCTTAGCCCCTTTCAAGGGTTCGGAGTAGAGTTCTGCATAACTTTTATCCTAGTTTTCACGGTTTTTGCAGTCTGTGATAATAACCGTCTCGACGTTACTGGATCTGCACCACTCGCAATCGGCTTATCAGTTGCAACCTGCCATTTGTTTGCGGTGAGTATAAATTGTTTAAATCATTTTTTACCATATTAAAATGACTTACGATTTCGATAATCATCATCTAATCTGATTTTCGTAATCCTATAATATAACTTTCTTGATTTTAAGCTTGGATCAGTGCTTAAGTCATAGTTGTTTTTAACTGTATTACGTAGTTCTGGCCTTCAAAAACTAGTGACAATTCAGAATTAAAAACTTTTGTAATTTCGTTACAATTTAAAGATTACATCAACCTAATGTCATAACAAATCTAATAAATTAAAGATCTAAGAATGCTAAAATTTAAGTAACTTAATAAATTTACAAGGTATTTTTAAACCATTCCCTTATCACTCTAAAAAAAGAGAACTTCCAGAAATTATATTGAAAGCTGTTTAAAAAAACCTCGTAGAGATTACAGCACTTCACCTATCACTTAAATTTTAGTAAAACGTAACTGATGTTAGTGCGGTTGCACACACTTTATGTTTAGGAATATGCATTTTGAGGTCAATGCCAACCTATGTGATTCTTTTATGTACTAAATTCATAATTAAAAAAAAAGGGCAAGTTTTATAGAAAGGATTTATATTATTGACGTACGTTTAACACATCTATTATGTCACACAATTAAACACACTGCATAGACATACTGACCCATTTAGCAACACCTTTTATTTACGTCATCATATGAACTCTGAACCATTATCTAAGCGAGTTAATATTCAAGAATGAATAATAGTAATTTCAAATACAAATATTATTGTTTGCGCGTCTATGCAATTACGTATATGTTACAATTCATAGCGTTATGTACAGCATTTTAATACACTTTTATGTAAATCTTACTTACGAGATAAAAACAAGAAATTAGCCATTTTTTATTGTGAAGGAAAGATAAGGGGTTTAAAGATAAATCTTGATAAATTAGTTAATTTAATGGAGTATAAAATGCATTTTCTAGCTCATCTGACTTGTTAGAATGCACTCGATCCACTTCCTCTCACGTTTTTGACTGAAAATTAGGCCATTGTCATGCCTTTTTTTAAAAATATATTTGTTTTTTTTAATTCTTATATAAC
This sequence comes from Centruroides sculpturatus, assembly GCF_000671375.1. Classification (NCBI taxonomy): domain Eukaryota; kingdom Metazoa; phylum Arthropoda; class Arachnida; order Scorpiones; family Buthidae; genus Centruroides; species Centruroides sculpturatus. The sequence goes on along the minus strand of NW_019384711.1, from coordinate 434,208 downwards.
AGAAATTATTGCTGAATAATTATTTGATAATTAAAATATATACTTTAACCTATTTACTTATTATCCTATTTCACAGTTAAACATTATTTTGCAAACATCTCAGACAATTTTTGCATATATACATGAAGTACAATATTTTATATTGCAGAAATTTTATAGCCTGTTAAATGAACAAAATTACATTTTTATTTTTAAATTTATTATTAATAAAATTTTCATGCCTATGATACATTATAGTTTAGAGTAAAATTTATAATATAGGAGTAAATAGCTTTACAATTGACCTACCAATATGTAACTCTTATATTCTTTATTACCTATAGTATCAAAATTAAAAAATGGATTACTTCCATTGCAAATTAAGCATATAATTTTAAACCTTTATTTGGTATCTTGAATAAAATATCACTATTTTTTTACATCCTCATTTTCAATTATTCTGTTTATATCCTACTTCCAATATTGGATGTAGTAATATCTGCAAGTAGCCAAGATAACAAATTGGATAGTTGTAATAAAGGATATCCTCTAATTAAAATACATTTTCAATCTATGATAATTTGATATATATATATATAAAAAATCCTATTATACAGAATAAATAAATGATAAGTAATTAAATAATATAATTAATAAAGTAAATAATTGTTTTATATCAGCAGATGTAATCATTTTTGAAAGATTCTAATCAGGAATAGCTTCTGATCCAAATTATAAATCAGTTGGAGTATTAGAGGTCAATGCTTCTTCATTCTTATGTTTTAATTTAAAAAAAAAAAAAACTATTCTTTCAAAGTATGATTACAGGTTTGTACCAGGATAACCTCCTTTTCTAAGATATCTAGAAATTTCATTTAAGTTATTTAGGATACTGATAACATCTCTGCCTTTAGCAATGTTATGGATCTAAAAATGGTTAGACAACCTGAAATATTATATTCTGATTTGTATCTATAACAGAAAAGTTTGAATTTTAAAAACAGCCTTCACATTAAATGTTGGTAACTTTTTATCATTAATAATTTATCAAATATCCAATTAAAGTCTATAAAATTATTACTAGTTAGATTTTTGTTTTTGAATTTTTTAGTCTTAAAATTACTCTCAATAACATATTAATTCTAAATAAATAATTATTTATTTATTTAGAATTAATATTATTATTATTTTAAAACTGCATTTTCTTTCCAGAATCATCTTATATGAGCATAAAAATAATTTTGAATAGATACTGCTATTTTATTTTCCCTATTGTATTCCAAACAATAACAAGGTTTAATTCAGTCTAATTGTATGATATTTATGAAGAATTGTTTGAAACAAACATGCTACTGACATGCAGCCTGCACCGTAGAAAATTATATTTATATTATTTTTTAAATAATTTGAATTAATTGCATTTGCATAGCTTAGCTCTATTCTGGTTTACAGATAAGGAAAGGTAGTAATAATAATTCAATATGCATTCAATGTCATAATTATCTTGATGCTTGAATGCCTGACTTATTGACATAAATCCAAAAGATCTGGAGCTGAAAGCAAACTAGATGAAATATAATTCCCTTGAAATATATCAAACCATTCTGATGTACAGATTGAGAAAAAACTATTTCTTAAAGTATTGTCCTATGACATAATCATATTGGTACATACAGTATTATATTTTTAATAGAATATTGCAAAAGTTTGACAGTTTATAAAAGAATCCAATTAGTAGGTTCAAGGTTAATAACTTAATATGTTTAACGTTAATCATTTGGAAAGCTACTAGAATTAATTTTTGCATTAATTATACATCAGAAAAAGATTCAAATCAGTTAATGAATTGATACAAATTTATTTATTTTTATAGTTTTTTTATTTAATAATTTATTACAGAATTTAAAGTAGAACAAAGTTCTGTACATATATAAACATAAACTTTTAAAACAATGATGTAATTATAAATTCCTCCCTAATGAACTCATTTAGTCAATTCTAAATGTTATGCAATAAAAGAATACAGGAAAATATAAACTAGTTTTGTGGTATAAAAATCTGTTAAATTTATAATAGAAATTAGTTAATCACTGTAAATCTATATTTTAGATTGTGAAATGAAAAATAAATTCTAATTTCATAATTTCTTCAAGCTACTACCATTATATTTTGTATAAAATTTTACTTTTGGATGGCCTTTAAAATATAAAAATAAAACAAAAAATTATATAATCAGTTTTGTTTCATTATTGTAAATCTGAATACTCGGAACTGAATCTTCAGTTAAAGGAAACAAAAAGTTGTTAAAATTTTCTTATATTTTATCTTCTTTTGTATCTATTGTTTCCATCTGTAAACTATAAATTTTATATAATGATGTACTTTTAAATATAAATATTACTATACTATATCCATTTTCCCTTTTAACTTATAAAAAGTCAAGGACATTATATTATTATTATTAAGATCTGATGAAAAATTATATTTTAATTAAGAAAAGATATTTTTCTTTAGTAATTATAATCTTTGAATAATTTTCAAAAGCATTGCTATTTTTTTTTAATTCTTAACAATAAATGATTTATTTTATTACATATAGTAGTAAAGCTTGCATTACTTTGCCGTTTTCTCAATTTACATTGACTTATATATAATTAGATTTTCCAATTGATAATGTTAATTAATTCCTATTCTCCATTGTTCTGATTTTTTTGTTTTTTTTTGCAATTGTGCCAACTTCTGAGGGAAGATAGTATACAGCTTTAACAATAAGATAATTGTGATTCTCTTCTTGTTCTCTATAAACATTTGTTTCTAATTCCTTACATAAAACTTCAGTTTTTCTCATTCTGTTAAAAATAAGATAAAATTTTTATATTTATAATACATTTGTTTGCTTGTTTATATATATTATTTTATTTTCTAAAAAGTTTAATTGAAAGCAATATTTACTCAAATTTTGCTGTTTTTCTCTTTCCTCCATTAAAGCTAATTATTTTATAACATCACAAAAAATAAATTAAACAATCTCAGAAAAAATTTGTAGATGTTTATCAAACCGTTATTTGTGAAATATCTTCTATTGCAATGACATGCTAAATTATGAATGATGACTTTGCTGCCTACTGACGTACCAAGAACCATTATGTTGCAATATGCTATAAAGTAATTTGAACTACAGAATGAATATGTTTCCATAACACTGTGATTTTAAAAATACTTTTAAAATATTTCTTTACATAAATATTGAGAATAAAATAAGATTGTCAGTTTATTAATTTTAATAATATTTATATATATATATTTTTTTACAGATAATGTATACAGGATCCAGTATGAACACAGCCAGATCTTTTGGACCAGCAGTTGTTGCTGGAGTATGGGAGCATCACTGGGTAGGTAACAAAAATAACAATTTAGTTATACCTATTGTACCAAATTAATTGTATTGATATATATGGTTAACTTGAATTACATAACCAATTAATGTTTTCTATCAATATTAAATATGGTTTTTATTTCTGTTGTGCCACAGGTTTATTGGCTAGGACCAATTCTAGGTGGGATAGTGGCTGGATTATTATACCAACACGTATTTGTAGCACCTGTCCCAGAACATGAAGTGGTAGAAAGAGAACGTCTTCGACATTTCCAACGTCTTAGAGAGAAAGAAGTTGTTTCAGACAGGACAACTTCCATTTAAACTTTTATTTTTATATAAAATTAGAATAAAAACTGTTTTTTTTAAAAACATTCAGTGTATTTTAACACACATTTTTATATGAATTTAGATGTAGATTCATTTGATATTAACCAGAAATGTCATTTTAAACTATTTGTATTTCATTGTCATATTTTTATGTAGGGTTAATTCAGAGAATCACATCTTCCATCGTTCTAATTTTGTTTTTTTCATCATCACTGAGAATTTTATTATGATATACATTTTTACACGTTTAATTATAAATTTAAAGGAAATAATAAAAATAATAAGCAAAATTTTAACCTAGTTTAGATAAATAGTCAAAATCTAATCAACACTAGGAGATAAGAACACTTAAGTAAATGATTTCATGTGTACAATACAAAAAGCAATATAGATTTTCATTTTTAAGCAAGTTTTTTTCCTTCTAATTTAAAAAAAAAATTATTTCTGAATAACTGCTCATTTTTATTAAACAAAATTAGAGATTATGCTATTTTACAAGAAATAGATAAAAGCAAAGCAAATATATAATTTATCTAATCTTATTAAAAATTGTAAAATAATAGTGGTGTACACTACTATGAAGATATGTTGTTCAGTGTTCAGTTTAGTAAATGTTTAGTCCATTAAACTGAGTTTCTTAACTGATCAGATTATTATAAAATTAAAAATTGTTATAAAAATTTTAAAAAATACCCTAAGTAAATAAACATGTTTAATTATTGAAATGATCTATTATTCTCCAAATTTTTTAAAATTAATATTGAATCATGCTTGGAAAAGAATATCTGCATATAATTTAAAATTGCTTAAATTACAGTTTTTGTATTTACATTTTTTTTTCTTTCACAAAATGCAAATTGATATATATTTTTAACTTAAATTCAAAGTAAAATTGTTCTCAAATTTACAATATTGATTATAAAATTATTTTCTTGTAAAGAAAAACTTATCCTTAATTAATTGTATTATAAGAATAATGGAGTAATTTATAAAATGATTAAAATAAAATTCTTCAATAAAACAATAATTTGTTATTACTTTATTTCATTGCTGAATTTCAAATTGTTTCATAAATGTCAAATTTTGTATAATACTATTTCTTTATCAATTACTGTATTTTCATGTATATAACCCAAGGGTTATCTGTATTTAAAAGACAATTTGAAGAGGGTATATTATGCAATGGGATTTATATACCAATTTTAAATTGTAATTGCACTCTCAAGTCAATTGCTGCTCACATAGTGAGGCAGGTTAAGAAAAGGTTTTATTTTCATTCAACTTGCAGAAAATTGATCAAAACATAGTGAAATAAATTGAAAGCATTTTTATTGAATATTATATCATTAAACTTGTACCAAATCTGTTTTATTTGAAATAGCATTTTCAATGTTAAAAGTTAAAGCTGTTGCTTATCCTGAAGTATGTGATGCAAAGATGGATAAATTTGTTCATTTCAAAATAACAGTACTAAGAGACTAGCACTTTTACTCTGAATGAATGATATTTTCCAGCTATCATTATGTTATTGGAATCAACACAAAATATTCATTAAATAAAAGATTAAATGAATTAGAATATATATACATGAATTCAAAAAAACAAAAAAAAAATATATATATATGAATTCACAGTATATATCTCTCTTGAAACATTTGAAATTTTTTAATTATCACTGCCTGTTAAGCTTGCCAATATGCAAAGTTGATGCAGTTTTCCATTCCAACTTTTGACAAAAATTTTGGCAGCTTACATTTTTTTACTCTCAGTAATATCAAACTAATGTCCCCTAGTCTTTAGTCTGCTTTAACAAATATCCCAGAAATTGATTATTTTCTTGAGTATATACTATTTACAAGAGAAATAGACATCAATTTGAGAGTCAAGCAATTTAAAATTTTTCTATTTTATTTTTATTTTAAGAAGAATTTAAAAATTCTTCTTAAAATAAAATTATCATGGGTTTAAAATAACAGTCAATAATGATATTAATGGCATTACTACAATATTAATCTCATTCACTGCAGAAAATTAACATGGGCTTAAAATAAAAAAAAAATTTAAAACAGTCATAGTCTGCAATTTAAGCTTAAAATGGAATGTAAACAAAACACCAAACTCTTGCTGAGCTTATTATTACTTTAATTTCAAACGTTTTCAGCCCAATTCCAATAGGCCATCTTCAAGAACTATTCGAATACAACTTTCGAATAAATTTTAAATTTAAACTTTTAACATAAACTGTAACTATTAACTATTTAACATATTTTTAAATATCACTGTAAACCATTAAATATTTAACTAAAAAATTTTAACATATTATATGATAAACATAAATAATATAAAAAATATATAAAAATATAAAGCTTACTATAACAAAAATATACATTAAACCAGTAATACACAACTGCCATAATTTTACGGGTTTTTAATCCCCATTTCCTTTTCTATTATGTACTTCCATGCCGTTGGAAGAGCATTAGCATCCTTGGCGTTTAGACACTTGCTATTTATCTTACTCTTATAAATCTCCATTTTTTCTATGCCAAAGGCAATAGTCGGAGAATGGACCGGTTTAACAATTCGTGCCTCATCCCATTTAACACTTGCACCATCTGTTTGCGCCATGATTGCCAAGATAGTGTTGTTGTTCCCTTTACTAACGTCATACATATGCTCCTTTAAACGAAC
>NW_019384711.1:420226-427360 GCF_000671375.1 Centruroides sculpturatus | reverse complement strand
TTAATTAATAGCGATATACTAATATTCACCAAAAATTATCAGATATGTTTTTAATAAATTATTCTTAAAAAAGGATTTTATATTATTTCATAATCACAATATACAGTTAAAAAGGAATTTTACATATTATACATATAATGGTTTAGAAAATTCTAGTAATATACAATAACACACTAGAAAGTTCTAAATTAATATATCAACTTTAACAGTTCTTCCAAGACTATATTTTATTTATTTTATTTACAGGATACATTGAATTTTACAGCGCAATATGTATTTTATATATTCAACTTGAATCACAAACATTTGGCATAAAAAAAAAAGGCAAGGCACAGATAGGTACTAGTATGAAAACTGTTTTATGGTTGCAGTTATTACGAAAACAAAAATTTGCCAAATCTCAAAAGGTGATAAACTCTATAGAAATAAATTGTTTTCGGAAGGTTTCACTGAAAGAAACTCCCTTTATAATATATATTCACAGCCTCAGAGTTAATATGGCAGGTAATGTTTTTACGGTTTATCTTTCAGATAAGTAATAATCACAAAATTGAAACTGAACATACATATTGGTTATTCATTTCCACTGGACAGTAAAGTACTTTAATTTCTCAGAGCAGCCAATCTACAAAAAAAATTTTTAATATTTAAGAAAAAAAAACTCTCTTATAGAATAGAAATAAAATCAAAGAAATATTAAATAATAATTCTATACCATTACAAATACATTTTTATAAATTACAAATTTGAAACAGATGTAACAACATATAAATAATAACTTTATAAGAAATTTCATAAGAAAGGATTATTAACTTAAGACAATCATACATCTTATTTCACAAACAACACTTGACTACATCAAACAACACGAATAAATACAATGGATTAGAGGATGTTTATAAATGAATGGTGCAGTTTTAAAAATAATAAATTTATTTATTACCTTATATGGGCAAACCTTACAGCATAAGCAGTGGCAACTATCCAAGATTTTTATGCATTAATCACAATCCTTCAATATGTGCATCCATGGTCACACATCACACATCTACATGGTAATCAAATTCTTCCCATACACAGTGTAGCATGTCCAATCCAGCATTGGTGAAGAACATGATTAAGAAGCTCATGGACATTCCTGTGAACTTGGACAGTTGCCATTGCTTATGCTGTAAGGTTTGCCCATATAAGGTAATAAATAGATTTATGATTAATTTTTAAAACTGCATCATTCATTTATAAACACCCTGTATATTCACTACATCAGAAGTAAATAAACTTCAGAATATATAAAAGAAAACTGAAATGCAAAATTTTACAATTTAGAATTAAAAAAGAATATTTTAATTATGCTTTCTTGCAAGTTGTTATTTTTTTTTAATAGAAGGAAATATTCCATCCAAGTATATATTAATTTAATAGAATAAAAATTATAGAATATTTCCTCAAATAGCTTTCTTCTACTTTTGCATTTGTTGGATGAAGTTCTTACTTAATAATGAATGAATGTTAAAATAAATTTTAAAAAATTTTAACATAGTTAATGTCAGATTGTATAATGTATCATATAGCTGTTGATGGAGGAATGACTGCCCTAGAAAGTAAACAACAGTAAATAAATGTCATTAATATCATTACTGACTGTACCAAGAAAAAAAATATAGATCCTACAATATCTACAACACAGATTCAGGAATTAATTACTTAACTCTCATTCACTGCAGAAAATTAACATGGGTTACAAACCTTCAGTTGGCTTCTAAATAATTCTCTGAGATTCATCATATAAAAAGGAATTTCTGAAAATATATCTACTTTTGAGGGGTGGTGGTGGTTTCTAATATCTATCATCAATCAAAACATACAGTGACATACAAAACAGGAGAGAACTAAAGGTGAAGAATAAGTGTATGTATATATATCTAACAGGCATAAAACAAACTTGATGGGAAATTAAAATTTTTTTAAGTCAGCAGAATTTAAAGATTTTAATATGATTAAATAATGGGCTTAGCAAAGCATATTTAACAGAAATAGCATTGAAGGTAATGAAAATCAATTTGGATGATAACAGCACAGATAAATATTCCAAATTTACAATAAAAAGCATATGGGAAGACAATGGCAAAACAAACTAGTCCAAGCAATTGGAATCTTATTTTTTGAAAGGACTTTAACTGAAAATCCTTCAACTGAAAGGAGCAAAAAGTTCAAAAGGAATCTTGAGTAATGCTTAGTTTCACTAAAAAATTTATAAAAAATCTATCAAGCAAAAAAACCAATTATTGACTTTTTAAAAAGAGAAGAATTATGCATGAAAGTAAATGCTATAAAAGTTAAAAAAGTGAAGATACTCTATGGTTTAAGCTTCCTTATCAGTGATGAAGAGAAAGAAAATTTAAATGAATGTTTTTTCTTATCTGATATACAGTACTGTACATATATATCACAATATCACATTCTGTAAGATGTTTGTTTGGTTAATTTCTTTATTAAAAACAAGTTTCTTAAGTTATAAAATACATCATTTTTCCTTTTCATACTAGTTCTTAGTCTATATAACTGTTTATTATTATATAAACAAAAAGAACATATGTTAATTGTTGTTTAAAAATATTTAATTATGTAATATAAAAATTCAGTATAAAGTTTAATTTCTATGTATATTTACAAAATTTACAATTTTATCTATATAATCAGTTTTATTCCTTTAAGAAATAGAGAATTGATTAAAAACGTTAGTTAGTAATAATGTTTTTCAAATATTTAGCGTCATCCAATATAAAAAGATTTAAAATATATTATTCAACAAGTGTAAAAATAAATGTAGCTAGACAAATAAATTATTTTAAAAAAAGCTTTAATTTTACATAAAATATATGTGCATAATCATATATTAAATATTAACAGATTTTAAACATTATAATACTGAGAATAAAGGATAAATTTATAAACTGATACAGAAACTTAATGCTCTAAACTAATTTTTAAAAATAAAAATATTTCACCAAAAATTATCAGATATGTTTTTAATAAATTATTCTTAAAAAAGGATTTTATATTATTTCATAATCACAATATACAGTTAAAAAGGAATTTTACATATTATACATATAATGGTTTAGAAAATTCTAGTAATATACAATAACACACTAGAAAGTTCTAAATTAATATATCAACTTTAACAGTTCTTCCAAGACTATATTTTATTTATTTTATTTACAGGATACATTGAATTTTACAGCGCAATATGTATTTTATATATTCAACTTGAATCACAAACATTTGGCATAAAAAAAAAAGGCAAGGCACAGATAGGTACTAGTATGAAAACTGTTTTATGGTTGCAGTTATTACGAAAACAAAAATTTGCCAAATCTCAAAAGGTGATAAACTCTATAGAAATAAATTGTTTTCGGAAGGTTTCACTGAAAGAAACTCCCTTTATAATATATATTCACAGCCTCAGAGTTAATATGGCAGGTAATGTTTTTACGGTTTATCTTTCAGATAAGTAATAATCACAAAATTGAAACTGAACATACATATTGGTTATTCATTTCCAATGGACAGTAAAGTACTTTAATTTCTCAGAGCAGCCAATCTACAAAAAAAATTTTTAATATTTAAGAAAAAAAAACTCTCTTATAGAATAGAAATAAAATCAAAGAAATATTAAATAATAATTCTATACCATTACAAATACATTTTTATAAATTACAAATTTGAAACAGATGTAACAACATATAAATAATAACTTTATAAGAAATTTCATAAGAAAGGATTATTAACTTAAGACAATCATACATCTTATTTCACAAACAACACTTGACTACATCAAACAACACGAATAAATACAATGCAAAAAACATTGGACAACACTGAAAATTACATAGTCAATCATGCTAAGCCAATAAAAATTGCTAATGAAAATATGCATGCAATAATCATATCAATGAAATGGTTGACACACAGGATAATGACACCATTTAAAGCTGTTTTGGAATTTGATATTTTTTATTATGGTATAAAATAACACAAAAAGCAATATTCATATATGAAAATAAAATCTGTTTTATACTTGTGGGATAAAAAACTATTTTTATTAGACCTTTGTTTACATTTTGAAAAAAAAAATTTAATCATAGGCTGTTCACCCAATAGTCAACCAGCAGGTTGCATGATAATTTATGGCAGTCTACAACTGTGTTTTCATTTATTGAGAGCCTCACAAGTATGGCAACTGTGAAAGGATACGTGAGCTAAATAATAGGCATTCTGTAGAAAACACACAGCTGAAACATGAAGCCCTCACTGTCTTCTAAAGACCTGACAATGCCTCACTATATGGTCAACTACAAGAAAGAGTATTGTGAAATAATTTTTCCCATCATGAGTGAGGCAATCTGTTATTCTTACAGGTCATTGAGAATGGGGTCATCTTATGATACTTCCTCTGAAAACAGTTTGCCTAAACCTGCTCCAATAGACTAACCACTCACAGATTTCAGCTTACACAGCTGACTATTGGAAGCAGTCAGCAATAGGAGGCACCAATATCCTACTTATTTTTATTTAAAAAAATACTTAACCCAGTAATAAAATAAATCTCAAATTACAAGAGATGTACTCAGAGTCACTCTAAGTGACTATAAATGCTTTAGTTGCATTATGCACATATAAATTTGACTCTACTAGCAGTCTACAGATAAAAGAAGAAACACATCACATCAATAAATAGTTTAAAAACATGTAACTGGATAAAATGAAAATTCTTTGGACATAATAGAATAAGCTAAAATTAAAAACAAAGGGTAAAGGTTTCCCTGAAAAAAGGTTAATCCTTGATAGACTTCTTGAAACAAAAAAAAGTTAAAAAGAATCAAAGCAAAGTGTAAACTGGAAAGAAAGAAAAGTTTAAAATGAGCTAATTTGAACAGATGAGATGATTACTAGATTTAATTTAGATGAACTGTTATATGTTTAAAAGTTTTGATTTATAAATAGAAATCTTGTTATGAATTCAAAATAAAATTGAAATTATGATTTTCTGGAATTCTAATTGGAATTCTTAGTCTGATTTTCAAACAAATTAGAGTATGAAATCATCATCAAATATAGCAAAATGATACAATATACATTATTACATCTCATACATGGATGATATAAAAGTACAGTAGAGCATCGATTATCCGACCCCCGATTAACCATCACCTCGGTTAACTGACCGCGTTCTAGTCGGCAAATTCAAATGTCCGCTAGTGATNAATAATGGAGTAATTTATAAAATGATTAAAATAAAATTCTTCAATAAAACAATAATTTGTTACTACTTTATTTCATTGCTGAATTTCAAATTGTTTCATAAATGTCAAATTTTGTATAATACTATTTCTTTATCAATTACTGTATTTTCATGTATATAACCCAAAGGTTATCTGTATTTAAAAGACAATTTGAAGAGGGTATATTATGCAATGGGATTTATATACCAATTTTAAATTGTAATTGCACTCTCAAGTCAATTGCTGCTCACATAGTGAGGCAGGTTAAGAAAAGGTTTTATTTTCATTCAACTTGCAGAAAATTGATCAAAACATAGTGAAATAAATTGAAAGCATTTTTATTGAATATTATATCATTAAACTTGTACCAAATCTGTTTTATTTGAAATAGCATTTTCAATGTTAAAAGTTAAAGCTGTTGCTTATCCTGAAGTATGTGATGCAAAGATGGATAAATTTGTTCATTTCAAAATAACAGTACTAAGAGACTAGCACTTTTACTCTGAATGAATGATATTTTCCAGCTATCATTATGTTATTGGAATCAACACAAAATATTCATTAAATAAAAGATTAAATGAATTAGAATATATATACATGAATTCAAAAAAACAAAAAAAAAATATATATATATGAATTCACAGTATATATATCTCTTGAAACATTTGAAATTTTTTAATTATCACTGCCTGTTAAGCTTGCCAATATGCAAAGTTGATGCAGTTTTCCATTCCAACTTTTGACAAAAATTTTGGCAGCTTACATTTTTTTACTCTCAGTAATATCAAACTAATGTCCCCTAGTCTTTAGTCTGCTTTAACAAATATCCCAGAAATTGATTATTTTCTTGAGTATATACTATTTACAAGAGAAATAGACATCAATTTGAGAGTCAAGCAATTTAAAATTTTTCTATTTTATTTTTATTTTAAGAAGAATTTAAAAATTCTTCTTAAAATAAAATTATCATGGGTTTAAAATAACAGTCAATAATGATATTAATGGCATTACTACAATATTAATCTCATTCACTGCAGAAAATTAACATGGGCTTAAAATAAAAAAAAAATTTAAAACAGTCATAGTCTGCAATTTAAGCTTAAAATGGAATGTAAACAAAACACCAAACTCTTGCTGAGCTTATTATTACTTTAATTTCAAACGTTTTCAGCCCAATTCCAATAGGCCATCTTCAAGAACTATTCGAATACAACTTTCGAATAACTTTTAAATTTAAACTTTTAACATAAACTGTAACTATTAACTATTTAACATATTTTTAAATATCACCGTAAACCATTAAATATTTAACTAAAAAATTTTAACATATTATATGATAAACATAAATAATATAAAAAATAATAAAAATATATAAAAAAATATAAAGCTTACTATAACAAAAATATACATTAAACCAGTAATACACAACTGCCATAATTTTACGGGTTTTTAATCCCCATTTCCTTTTCTATTATGTACTTCCATGCCGTTGGAAGAGCATTAGCATCCTTGGCGTTTAGACACTTGCTATTTATCTTACTCTTATAAATCTCCATTTTTTCTATGCCAAAGGCAATAGTCGGAGAATGGACCGGTTTAACAATTCGTGCCTCATCCCATTTAACACTTGCACCATCTGTTTGCGCCATGATTGCCAAGATAGTGTTGTTGTTCCCTTTACTAACGTCATACATATGCTCCTTTAAACGAACCGCCAGGTTTCTTGTAGTGACGCCCACATAATCTTTTTCTACTCCTAATTGTTGATTTTCAAAAGGAATTCTATAAACCCCAGCTTTTTCCTTCATTCCTATCTTGTCCTTATCATTCCTTAGTAACTTGTAGATGT
>NW_019384711.1:396678-415518 GCF_000671375.1 Centruroides sculpturatus | reverse complement strand
TTAATTAATAGCGATATACTAATATTCACCAAAAATTATCAGATATGTTTTTAATAAATTATTCTTAAAAAAGGATTTTATATTATTTCATAATCACAATATACAGTTAAAAAGGAATTTTACATATTATACATATAATGGTTTAGAAAATTCTAGTAATATACAATAACACACTAGAAAGTTCTAAATTAATATATCAACTTTAACAGTTCTTCCAAGACTATATTTTATTTATTTTATTTACAGGATACATTGAATTTTACAGCGCAATATGTATTTTATATATTCAACTTGAATCACAAACATTTGGCATAAAAAAAAAAGGCAAGGCACAGATAGGTACTAGTATGAAAACTGTTTTATGGTTGCAGTTATTACGAAAACAAAAATTTGCCAAATCTCAAAAGGTGATAAACTCTATAGAAATAAATTGTTTTCGGAAGGTTTCACTGAAAGAAACTCCCTTTATAATATATATTCACAGCCTCAGAGTTAATATGGCAGGTAATGTTTTTACGGTTTATCTTTCAGATAAGTAATAATCACAAAATTGAAACTGAACATACATATTGGTTATTCATTTCCAATGGACAGTAAAGTACTTTAATTTCTCAGAGCAGCCAATCTACAAAAAAAATTTTTAATATTTAAGAAAAAAAAACTCTCTTATAGAATAGAAATAAAATCAAAGAAATATTAAATAATAATTCTATACCATTACAAATACATTTTTATAAATTACAAATTTGAAACAGATGTAACAACATATAAATAATAACTTTATAAGAAATTTCATAAGAAAGGATTATTAACTTAAGACAATCATACATCTTATTTCACAAACAACACTTGACTACATCAAACAACACGAATAAATACAATGCAAAAAACATTGGACAACACTGAAAATTACATAGTCAATCATGCTAAGCCAATAAAAATTGCTAATGAAAATATGCATGCAATAATCATATCAATGAAATGGTTGACACACAGGATAATGACACCATTTAAAGCTGTTTTGGAATTTGATATTTTTTATTATGGTATAAAATAACACAAAAAGCAATATTCATATATGAAAATAAAATCTGTTTTATACTTGTGGGATAAAAAACTATTTTTATTAGACCTTTGTTTACATTTTGAAAAAAAAAATTTAATCATAGGCTGTTCACCCAATAGTCAACCAGCAGGTTGCATGATAATTTATGGCAGTCTACAACTGTGTTTTCATTTATTGAGAGCCTCACAAGTATGGCAACTGTGAAAGGATACGTGAGCTAAATAATAGGCATTCTGTAGAAAACACGCAGCTGAAACATGAAGCCCTCACTGTCTTCTAAAGACCTGACAATGCCTCACTATATGGTCAACTACAAGAAAGAGTATTGTGAAATAATTTTTCCCATCATGAGTGAGGCAATCTGTTATTCTTACAGGTCATTGAGAATGGGGTCATCTTATGATACTTCCTCTGAAAACAGTTTGCCTAAACCTGCTCCAATAGACTAACCACTCACAGATTTCAGCTTACACAGCTGACTATTGGAAGCAGTCAGCAATAGGAGGCACCAATATCCTACTTATTTTTATTTAAAAAAATACTTAACCCAGTAATAAAATAAATCTCAAATTACAAGAGATGTACTCAGAGTCACTCTAAGTGACTATAAATGCTTTAGTTGCATTACGCACATATAAATTTGACTCTACTAGCAGTCTACAGATAAAAGAAGAAACACATCACATCAATAAATAGTTTAAAAACATGTAACTGGATAAAATGAAAATTCTTTGGACATAATAGAATAAGCTAAAATTAAAAACAAAGGGTAAAGGTTTCCCTGAAAAAAGGTTAATCCTTGATAGACTTCTTGAAACAAAAAAAAGTTAAAAAGAATCAAAGCAAAGTGTAAACTGGAAAGAAAGAAAAGTTTAAAATGAGCTAATTTGAACAGATGAGATGATTACTAGATTTAATTTAGATGAACTGTTATATGTTTAAAAGTTTTGATTTATAAATAGAAATCTTGTTATGAATTCAAAATAAAATTGAAATTATGATTTTCTGGAATTCTAATTGGAATTCTTAGTCTGATTTTCAAACAAATTAGAGTATGAAATCATCATCAAATATAGCAAAATGATACAATATACATTATTACATCTCATACATGGATGATATAAAAGTACAGTAGAGCATCGATTATCCGACCCCCGATTAACCATCACCTCGGTTAACTGACCGCGTTCTAGTCGGCAAATTCAAATGTCCGCTAGTGATGTGGCGCTACAATATTTGGCTATGTCTTGGCTACTTTAATATTATTTTTACGTGTTTTAGCTGGCAACACTGGATCGACCATGAAAGGGAGCCAGTATTTAAACGAGGCTTAATTTTCTAATATTTAACGATACAATAGCGACGATTATTATTTTTAAAAGAAATTTGATAGGCTTAACATGGAGGAAATTTCAATGCGAAGTAGGTTATTTAATTAATAGCGATATACTAATATACTAATTACATGGGATATAATATACTACACTAATAATATACTAATTACGTGGAATATAATATACTACACTAATAATGGATTTTTTCATACTTCTCGATTATCTGACTTTTCAATTATCTGACCAACCCCAGTCCCCAACTGAGTCGGATAATCGATGCTCTACTGTATATGCATCCATAAAACATAGCTAAATCACCATCACACACAATGGATGAGAACAAAATTTCTATGTATATAGGATTCAAACAGGCCATATTCATAAATTCACATACACAAAAACAAAACTTAAGAAAATAATAGAAAAACTGGTTAAACACAGCACTAACAACAAATCTTATTGCAAAAAAATAAAAAAATTAAAACAAATATATTTGCCACACCATAATTTGCACACTCATTTGAAATTATACATTGGACATACAAAAACTCCAGAAGAAAATATGAATAGCATTAATGAAGTGAAATCCAAGCAAAACAATTGCCATTTATAATCTAAAAGTCATAATTAAAAAGTCATGGTTAACTGCTTTTTAAATTATTTTTAATTTAATATAAATATAATATGCATTTAAATTAGTCTTTTATTATTATCCACTCCCAAACATATTTTCTGGATAATTCCTTGATGTTCATAAAACATAATAATTTATATTATTATGTTATATTTAATAATTAGATAATAAGTAATTTGGTAGTAGAGGTAGACATTATTAATTATTAATTTAGATAAGAGAATCATCTCTTAATAATTATAATTTAATAATTTTTAATAAATAATTTAGAACACTGGAAGAAAAAACTAGCCTGGAGCAGGGTTTGAACCCACAACCTCTGCTTACCATGCGGTGTGCTTGCCAGTTACACCATCCGGACCCCAAGCAAGCCTTTGCTTCCAGGAGGTTGCAGGTTCAAGCCTGCTCCAGCTAGTTCTTTTCTTTCAGATTGTTTAAATTATTTATTAAAATAATTAAATTATTATAATTGTTAATTTAGATAAGAGATGACACCTAACATCTATCTCTAGTATACCTAATTATCTAATATATATATATATTAGATAACAACATCTCTATCCCGATGTTTGATTTTGGATGTATATATACATCCAAAATCATGGTAAGTACAGTACAGTACATCAAGCATACAGATGCATATTATATATATACAGATTTCGGATGTACTGTACATACTGGTATATACATCCAAAATCTTCATAGAAAGATTCACTCGCCCTTGTAGAGGAAAGTCAGTCTCATCAACATAAAACTTCTCTTACAAATAAATACAACATAATAATAGTAAAATTTGGATTTAGAGGACATTCCCAGGAAAAGCCTATCTGCTTAGAACAAGTGAATGCTAACCCGATATCTGTTTAAAAATTGCCTTATGTTTTATATTACCTGATAGTTTTTAAATAATCAATATATAATTGTTATGAATAAAAATCAAAATAGCCAAAAAATTGCTGACATTCTGATACTACCTATGATACTATCTAGATATAAAATATATTATGATTATAGTTTAATCATAATATATTTTATATTAAATAAATATAATATATATATTAAATAAAACCATTCATCACAACAGACCATATTTGCAGTCACATTTTTTGACAAACAAAAATATTTATAAATTATATACATATCCATCCCAAACACAGACAAAATGCAAAATATAGATAAAATCTTTACTGATCAAAATCAATAACTACAGAAAACTCAATCAAGAAAAAGCATCTGTGGAAAAATGATAAGATATTTATTGTACCTGTAATCCATGTATACAGAGGCAAGGTAGCCTACATTATCCAAACACAAAACAAGCTTTTCTATTGTTAAAAATTTTGCCAGAAAATTGTGATTTTCTCCACCAGTGTACTGCTAGATGGACTATCCTATCATTGAATTAATGTTTAGCTAATTACAAATAAATTTTTTCTATTTGAAAATTATAATTATTCTATCACATAAACATGCTTCTATATTAGAAAACCTATAGTAAATATTAAATTTTTTCTCAATAAAAATTTTTTTTGAAAAATATTAACTGATCACAGATATATTACAAATTAAGCATAAAAATTGGGCATTTTTTCAAAAACTGATAATTGCAATTATTAATAAAATTTTTTATCTGTAACTTTGAAGGAAAAAAAAGAAAAATATATAGTATATAGAAGCAGATGCTTTTTGTTATTATTATTACTTTTTTTTAATGTATGAGAAGGAGCATGTCTATCTCGGTCATGCTCTTTTATTTCAAAGATGCTTTTATATCTTAAATAAAAATAGTCATAGAATTAACTTTTCTAAATTATTTTTAACATGGTTTATTAAGAATACTAGCTGGGCATGTAACTTATGCCACTGCTTTTTAACCTTTAATAAGGTAAAGAAGGATAACCGTTGTCCAGAATTCATCTTGTATGTTAAAAGTGAGAAATTAATTTTTCACTTTTAACGTACAAGATGAATTCTGGACAACGGGTATCCTTCTTTACCTTATTAAACATGGTTTATACAATTCTGAAAATGAAATTAACAACTTCTCAAGTTCTAAAATTTTTCTTTTATTTTGGGAAGAGAAATCTATCTTGCACATGTAATTATCAGTACTTCAAATTACTCATATACTTGTACTTCGAAAATTAAAGTACTGTACATCAATTTCATGATGTGCTTCTAATTTGAGAAATACAATATATGAGGAGGGGTGCTCATATTTCTGGAATACGTTTATTGTGAGAATTATTGTAATTAAAAAGTCATGATTAACTGTTTTTTAAATTATTTTTAATTTAATATAAATATAATATGCATTTAAATTAGTCTTATATTATTAGCCACTCCCAAACATATTTTATGGATAATTCATTGATGTTTATAATTCTTAGCTTATTTCCATTTTTTCCTAATTTTTTTTTTTTTGTCAGAAAGAAAGTTAAATTTCAGCTCAAATATAATAAAATGATCAATTTTTTTATGCCATGCTTTTATTAATTTAGTTAATTATCATTAGGAAAAACACAAACACATATTTATGTATATAACAATAGTTTGTGGCTTTAATATTTTTAAACTGCTTTTCTCTGAAATTTAAATTACTCAGAAATTCACAGAAGCTTAATTCAACACAACATAACAATTAACCATGCTAAAATTTTTTTTCTTTAAATATTACAAAAAATCCAATATTTATATATTCAACCATAGAAGTACATCATTCATATGCTATTTCTAGAAGCAGTCTGATGGCTAGTCAGCACACTTTGGAGCAAACAAATTTTACAAGCTAACATCATGTGTAGATAATATAGGTTGCCTTGCCACAGACATAATTCAACATACACTACATAATATGTTGTGATGAGAGTAATCTAGATTTATAAGAGCTAGACTATTAGATCTTATCACACTTGCATTACACTACAGAAAACAGAAATACTGAATAGATGTCACATAGTCAAACTTTTTAAACACGAATGCAACCAATAAAGTAGTTATTTCTAGAGTGGCAGCATAAATGTGATAATTAATAGTTAACTACAGTAGAGCATAGATTATCCAAATATCAATCAACTGAAACATCAATTAACCAAAAGCTTTCCAGTCGGCAAATTTTAATTTCTACTAGTGCTGTATCGCTTGCAATCTTTGGTTATGTCTTGAATTACTCCAATATTATTTTTGTTGGTGTGCATGTTTTAGCTGGCAGCACTAACACGACCATGAGAGGGTGCTTAAGGACGTGCCAGGATTTGAACAAATTTCAACGTGGGACAGGTTATTATATTTTTTATATATGATTGGTTATCCGAAAAATCGATTTTCCGAACAACCCCAGTCCCCAATTGATTCAGATAATCGATGCTCTACTGTATGTAATATTATTTATAATTACTACTACTAATAACATTAATAAAACTAATATTTCTAATGTTAAAAAAATGCATCATTATAATTTTAAAATAACTGAGATACTACAGTTTTACTAATTATCACGAATAATAAAAGTTAAAAACAACTAATGATGTCATATACATACTAAAAAACATTTCATATATTTAAATCTTATTTTCAAATACACAGTAATACCTGCGACTTAAAGAATCCTCTTCTGCTTTGGATCTCTCCCCAACTGAAACAGTGCCAGCTGGTACACTTCCTCCTTCTGCTAATTTATCCATGATTTCTAGTCCGTTTTCTTCAGCTACTTGCTGTATTAAATTATCAACCTGTTCTAAAGGAGTTGAAGTTGTTGTGACACTACCCATGGCATCTTCTAAAACCTATATATCATTAATATATAAAAATATGCATAAAAATTTAATCTATTAGAAAAAATTTTTTAACAAGAAATTACTTATCAAAAGATTTAAGTATCAATAATTCCTAATAACTAACATGTGTAATACACTAAAATAGATTAATCATAATTACTGAAAGACCATATTGTAATTTATATGTAATTTTATACATTTTATATTGCCTAAACTTATTTTTGTAACTAAAGAAAGGAGTGATATAGTAAATATAAAATGCATAATTTTTATTTTTATAAGAGAACAGAATTATCAATACAATTAATGTAAAATCATAAATTATAATAAAAGTAATTTTACTATTAATAAATACTAAAATCATTTTAATATTACAATTTATATTTATAGAATTGAAGTTTTAAGTCATAGATTAACTTGGAAATGCAAGCAAATAGGTTTATAAGCATGTGGGTGAGAAATGTAAACATGGGAGTGTCTTATGTATGCAACTCCCACAGAAATTTAATAATAGAATGCAAAGGATAATAACTATCAAATATTTTATAGAAAAAAAGTAAACATGTAAAATTAATTGTTCTTTGACAATTAATAAATATATAACACATTATCTAAAACTAAAAATTATATTTCATGTAAAAATGAAATGAAATGAAATTATACTTACTGAAGTTCTGACATCTAAATCTTCAAACTGTTGTTCAAATTTTTCCATAACAGCTGAAACCTAAATAAAATTTATATATCAAAAATTACACAAACATTTATATTAATTTCTCTACATATCCAACTTTTATATTAATTTAATTGTATTATTTTAATAGTTTTTATAGCTGAATAGAAAATTGGGAAAAAATTATTGATTTATAGATTGTTTGATTATATATGCAAAATTTTTTTTAACTCTTCCTGCCCTGCAAGCAATAAGAAAACCTTTTAATCATATCCATCATAAATTTGATTAAGCCAAACTGAGGTAAAGCCAAAACAGACAATTCATGATAAATTCCCGAAGTTCTTGACAAAGTCAAACTTGGATCTTCTAGAGGGAAAAAATGTCTTTAATGGTATGTGTATCTAAGTACAGTCAAACCTTGGGTTATGAATGCCCCTGTTTACAAACAAAATTACCATATGGCAACTAGAGCAAATATGCTCCAGTTGCTATATGATAGCTCAGTTTCCAAGCAAGCCACTTGACAGAATCAATCACCAATAGTCAACTTCTTATACTTCCTTTGTTAAAGAAAGTCGATGGCCTGACCGAGTCAGTGGTACCGAGATTCACCTTGCGTCATTAGACATCACAGGCATTTTTTCAAAAACTGATAATTGCAATTATTAATAAAATTTTTTATCTGTAACTTTGAAGGAAAAAAAAGAAAAATATATAGTATATAGAAGCAGATGCTTTTTGTTATTATTATTACTTTTTTTTAATGTATGAGAAGGAGCATGTCTATCTCGGTCATGCTCTTTTATTTCAAAGATGCTTTTATATCTTAAATAAAAATAGTCATAGAATTAACTTTTCTAAATTATTTTTAACATGGTTTATTAAGAATACTAGCTGGGCATGTAACTTATGCCACTGCTTTTTAACCTTTAATAAGGTAAAGAAGGATAACCGTTGTCCAGAATTCATCTTGTATGTTAAAAGTGAGAAATTAATTTTTCACTTTTAATGTACAAGATGAATTCTGGACAACGGGTATCCTTCTTTACCTTATTAAACATGGTTTATACAATTCTGAAAATGAAATTAACAACTTCTCAAGTTCTAAAATTTTTCTTTTATTTTGGGAAGAGAAATCTATCTTGCACATGTAATTATCAGTACTTCAAATTACTCATATACTTGTACTTCGAAAATTAAAGTACTGTACATCAATTTCATGATGTGCTTCTAATTTGAGAAATACAATATATGAGGAGGGGTGCTCATATTTCTGGAATACGTTTATTGTGAGAATTATTGTAATTAAAAAGTCATGATTAACTGTTTTTTAAATTATTTTTAATTTAATATAAATATAATATGCATTTAAATTAGTCTTATATTATTAGCCACTCCCAAACATATTTTATGGATAATTCATTGATGTTTATAATTCTTAGCTTATTTCCATTTTTTCCTAATTTTTTTTTTTTGTCAGAAAGAAAGTTAAATTTCAGCTCAAATATAATAAAATGATCAATTTTTTTATGCCATGCTTTTATTAATTTAGTTAATTATCATTAGGAAAAACACAAACACATATTTATGTATATAACAATAGTTTGTGGCTTTAATATTTTTAAACTGCTTTTCTCTGAAATTTAAATTACTCAGAAATTCACAGAAGCTTAATTCAACACAACATAACAATTAACCATGCTAAAATTTTTTTTCTTTAAATATNAATAAAGTTTTTTTTTTGCAGGTTGGGAACAGATTAATCCATTTTACATTGTTTCTTATGAAAAAATTTGTTTCAGTTTGAGAATAAATTGGTTTCCAAACAACTTTTAGGAATGAATTAAGTTCGTAAACCAAGGTTTGACTATACTCTAAAATACTATTACTGTGACCATCATACCAGCTATATATGCCAGCTGCCTGCATTTAAATCATTCTAACTTAAAAATACTAAAATACAATAATTTTTTTTTACTTATATTACTGTCTCTTGAAAATAATCATTCATATTAAGTTAATTTTACATCAGATTTTATTTTATAATTCTCTAATACTTTCATTGCATTCAAAGTTATTTATGAGTTAAATGCAACTTGAAGAAATACTCTAAGAATGATTGTATAAGCTTGATATGATAATTTACGCTAATTATTTTAATTCATAAAAACATTGTGAGTTGTAATAACTAATTAAAATTCTTCTCAGCTTGAGTTTTATTGCTTCTATCATATGGCTTTATTTCATAATGCTAACAATACTATCTCAGAAAGGAAGAAAAATAATTTTAGTTTTTTAAGTAAACTAAAATAGTTCACAAAACATAGGTGTTCTATATAATGTTATACAAGAAAATAATTTATAGTTTAATTTAAATAATTATATAGACAAGAAAAATAATACCAAAAATAATAATGAGAGAAATACCAGGTGTACCAATTAATAATGCAGATTTTGTTCAATAGATGGCAGTACAGATATGTTGATATATATCTGATTTGATGTGTATGCCATTTTGTTGAATTGACAACAAGCTTTAAAACTTTATATGTCAAACTTTCTGAAGGTGTTCACATCATAGATATTTTTATGCTTAAACTAGCTGCAAGGACCCACTTCACTGGGTTTTTATTTGTATGTAATATAGTTTTTTTTATATATAAAAGACTGTTTTTCTAAGTAATCTAGAATCTAGCTGCAAGGACCCGCTTCACTGGGCAAAAAGTAACGATAGTGAAGATTAAGATAATTACATTAAAGCCAATCTTACTTGTTTTCACAGAATGCAAGAATTAGGTCCCCTGTTTCCAGACTAATTAGAGAATTTTTACATGAGTCTAAAAATATGTTCGATTTCCCACAAAAACGCAAAAAACCGCCTGTAAATCTTGCATGCTGCTTTATATTAACACTTCCTTTGTTACTCAACACTTCCATTGTTAACACTTCTATTATTGACACTTCCATTGTTACACATCTTCGAAGTCAACCACTTTCAACCCCATATCTCCCACACCCTTATAGCACAGAATGCAAGAATTAGGTCCCCTGTTTCCAGACTAATTAGAGAATTTTTATGTCCAGTCAAACGAACTATTTTCAATTTGATAAATTTTCTGGAACGTTTACAATCGTTCTATAATCGAACCAATTCAAATACAAATTCGAATTTAAAACGGTTCGAACGTTTTTAAAATCGAAATAGAAAATCTTCGAAGTCAACCACTTTAAGCCCCCATATCTCCTGCACCCTTATAGCTATCAAGATGCAACCACCATAGTGCACGAATGGAGACTTGGGGCTACTACCACATACAAACACCATTCATGTGCGATGTATAGTTTTGGCTGAAAAGTGAAATATATAGACACACACATCCATTTATATATATATATAGATATGTCAAATATTTTGTCAAAAAAAACATTTGCAGGAAGTTTTAATTCATTACTATATTTTGAAGAAAAGTGCTGCTGAAAGTTATTGTATACTTTGGGAAACTTATGGTAAACATGCCCCATCTTAAGATACTTGTGAACGTTGGTTTAAATGTGATGATTTCAATGTGAAAGTCAAAAAATGTTTGAAGACCAACAGTTACAAGCATTATTGGGTGAAGATGCATGTCAAACTCAAAAATAACTTGCAGAAAGATTAAATATTGCTCAGCAAATAATTTCTGATTGTTTACAAGCAATGAAAAAGATTTTAAAAGAAGGAAAATGGATACCACACCAACTGAATGAAAGACAAATGGAAAACTGAAAAGTCATCAGTAAAATGTTGCTTCAACAGCATGAAAAAGTCTTTTTGCATCAGATTGTGACTGGTGATGAGAAGTGGATTTATTTTGATAATCCTAAACACACAAAATCGTGGGTTGATCCAGGTCATCCATCAACATTGACTGCAAGGACAAATTTCCTCAGAAAGAAGACAATGCTTCGCATTTGGTGGGATCAGGAAGGTGTAGTGTATTATGAACTTCTAAAACCAGGTGAAACCATTAATACTGATTATTACTGATGATAAATAATCAATTTGAACCACAATTTGAGCATAAAATGACCAGAAAGGGCCAGAAGACATGGCTAAGTAATTTTGCTTCATGATAATGCACCATCACACATTTCAAAACCAGTGAAAGACATGTTAAAAGATTGTGCCTGGGAAATATTAACCCACCCTCCATACTCACCAGACCTTGCTCCTCCTGATTTCCACTTGTTCCAATCAATGGCACATGCACTTTCTGAGCAGCACTTCAAAACATATGAAGAAGTAGAAAAATGGGTCTCTAAATGGTTTGCCTCAAAACAAAAACAGTTTTATTGAGATGGTATCCACAAATTACCTGAAAGATGGGGAAAATGTGTAGCTAGTGATGGACATTACTTTGAATAAAGCACTTTTAATGTTTCTTTTGAAATTGTGTTTTCTTTGATTAAAACATCCACATTATTAAACAGTATACCTGTAACAATATCATCACAAAATATTTTACATAATTTAAAAACCTTAATGTTAATATTCTAGTCTATTGTCATTTAAAAAAATCAGAGAAGAAAACTGATCAATTAGAGACAATTAATGGTACAATAAACTCCAGATATTCCTTATTTTGGTATGTTAAAAATTGACAAATACAGTCATGCAGATTAGCAATTTATATAGCTAGCTAGATTACAGCCAGAAAAGTCTGGAGTAGAAAAAAAAATTGATACATAATTAAATAGCATCAAACACTCCTTTATTGCAAAAAACTATAAAATCTCATGGTAAGTGTATTACATGAAAACATTTTAATAAAAAGCATTAAACTGTAAAATGTCACTTATTTCAATTTTTTCAAAATTTAAAATAATTGAAAAAGGTTAAATTACAAAAGTTTTTCACTATTCTTAAAATTTAATTTCTGAATTTAATTACAGTAGAATGTCGATTATCTGAATGCCAATCAACCGAAATGTCGGTTAACCGAAAGCATTCCATCAGACACTGTCGTGCTGAATCGAACATTTTTGATACTAGATTAACTTCTAAAGTATAATTTTTTTGTTTTTATATTTTTTAATATATTTATTTTGCTTGTACAAAATAAAAAAATAATTTTTAACAATACAATAGCCACAATTATTATTATAAAAATTTTCGTTAGGCTTAACATCGATGAAAATTCAACACAAAGCGACACACAATGGAGAAAAATTTAACAAACCTGGAATATATTAATATGCTCTATTCTTCTTACATAAATGTAAATTACACAAAAAAATTATATTTTTCTTTCACTTCTGACTTATGGATATTATATAACTTCAAAATTTTTTGAAATTTTGTCCTACTCCATTGTTTTTTACAATTATTTTGGAATGTTTTAATATACTATTATTGGGATATACTAATATACTATATTAATAATGTATTTTTTTGTACATAATCGGTTATCCGAAAAATCGATTTTCTGAACATCCTCAGTCCCCAATTAAATCAGATAATCGACACTCTACTGTATTTAAAATTAAAAATATCATGTAAATAAAATTAAAAATACCTTTTGTAAATCCATCGAATTAATTGCTTTGTCCAAAGCTTTAACAACACCACTCATATTCTTTGTAACCTATACAATTAAATTCATTAAGTTAGTTTACTAATAAAAAGCAGAAAACAACAAAATTTTTTTGTAATGTTCATTCAAAACTTGTTTTGTAAACAATATGAATTTGTTCTTTTTACTTATATAAGGAAAATATAAGAATTTACTTGCAGGTAAGATTTTATATAATTTTTATGTTTTTATAATACAATTAGATCTATGCATAAAATAAAGAAGCAAAATCTGTAATAAAGTTTATTTGATTTTTTATTTAATTTCTTGGTAACAGTTCAGACCCTTTCACCAAAACATTTTATAGATAGATAAAAATGCAGGTAGTCAATAATCTGTAACATATAANAGCATTATTGGGTGAAGATGCATGTCAAACTCAAAAATAACTTGCAGAAAGATTAAATATTGCTCAGCAAATAATTTCTGATTGTTTACAAGCAATGAAAAAGATTTTAAAAGAAGGAAAATGGATACCACACCAACTGAATGAAAGACAAATGGAAAACTGAAAAGTCATCAGTAAAATGTTGCTTCAACAGCATGAAAAAGTCTTTTTGCATCAGATTGTGACTGGTGATGAGAAGTGGATTTATTTTGATAATCCTAAACACACAAAATCGTGGGTTGATCCAGGTCATCCATCAACATTGACTGCAAGGACAAATTTCCTCAGAAAGAAGACAATGCTTCGCATTTGGTGGGATCAGGAAGGTGTAGTGTATTATGAACTTCTAAAACCAGGTGAAACCATTAATACTGATTATTACTGATGATAAATAATCAATTTGAACCACAATTTGAGCATAAAATGACCAGAAAGGGCCAGAAGACATGGCTAAGTAATTTTGCTTCATGATAATGCACCATCACACATTTCAAAACCAGTGAAAGACATGTTAAAAGATTGTGCCTGGGAAATATTAACCCACCCTCCATACTCACCAGACCTTGCTCCTCCTGATTTCCACTTGTTCCAATCAATGGCACATGCACTTTCTGAGCAGCACTTCAAAACATATGAAGAAGTAGAAAAATGGGTCTCTAAATGGTTTGCCTCAAAACAAAAACAGTTTTATTGAGATGGTATCCACAAATTACCTGAAAGATGGGGAAAATGTGTAGCTAGTGATGGACATTACTTTGAATAAAGCACTTTTAATGTTTCTTTTGAAATTGTGTTTTCTTTGATTAAAACATCCACATTATTAAACAGTATACCTGTAACAATATCATCACAAAATATTTTACATAATTTAAAAACCTTAATGTTAATATTCTAGTCTATTGTCATTTAAAAAAATCAGAGAAGAAAACTGATCAATTAGAGACAATTAATGGTACAATAAACTCCAGATATTCCTTATTTTGGTATGTTAAAAATTGACAAATACAGTCATGCAGATTAGCAATTTATATAGCTAGCTAGATTACAGCCAGAAAAGTCTGGAGTAGAAAAAAAAATTGATACATAATTAAATAGCATCAAACACTCCTTTATTGCAAAAAACTATAAAATCTCATGGTAAGTGTATTACATGAAAACATTTTAATAAAAAGCATTAAACTGTAAAATGTCACTTATTTCAATTTTTTCAAAATTTAAAATAATTGAAAAAGGTTAAATTACAAAAGTTTTTCACTATTCTTAAAATTTAATTTCTGAATTTAATTACAGTAGAGTGTCGATTATCTGAATGCCAATCAACCGAAATGTCGGTTAACCGAAAGCATTCCATCAGACACTGTCGTGCTGAATCGAACATTTTTGATACTAGATTAACTTCTAAAGTATAATTTTTTTGTTTTTATATTTTTTAATATATTTATTTTGCTTGTACAAAATAAAAAAATAATTTTTAACAATACAATAGCCACAATTATTATTATAAAAATTTTCGTTAGGCTTAACATCGATGAAAATTCAACACAAAGCGACACACAATGGAGAAAAATTTAACAAACCTGGAATATATTAATATGCTCTATTCTTCTTACATAAATGTAAATTACACAAAAAAATTATATTTTTCTTTCACTTCTGACTTATGGATATTATATAACTTCAAAATTTTTTGAAATTTTGTCCTACTCCATTGTTTTTTACAATTATTTTGGAATATATTAATATACTATTATTGGGATATACTAATATACTATATTAATAATGTATTTTTTTGTACATAATCGGTTATCCGAAAAATCGATTTTCTGAACATCCTCAGTCCCCAATTAAATCAGATAATCGACACTCTACTGTATTTAAAATTAAAAATATCATGTAAATAAAATTAAAAATACCTTTTGTAAATCCATCGAATTAATTGCTTTGTCCAAAGCTTTAACAACACCACTCATATTCTTTGTAACCTATACAATTAAATTCATTAAGTTAGTTTACTAATAAAAAGCAGAAAACAACAAAATTTTTTTGTAATGTTCATTCAAAACTTGTTTTGTAAACAATATGAATTTGTTCTTTTTACTTATATAAGGAAAATATAAGAATTTACTTGCAGGTAAGATTTTATATAATTTTTATGTTTTTATAATACAATTAGATCTATGCATAAAATAAAGAAGCAAAATCTGTAATAAAGTTTATTTGATTTTTTATTTAATTTCTTGGTAACAGTTCAGACCCTTTCACCAAAACATTTTATAGATAGATAAAAATGCAGGTAGTCAATAATCTGTAACATATAATTGAATTCTGTATTTTTGATTATAAAAAACAGTTAATTATAATAAAATTACAAAAGCAGCTTTATAGAAACCAATTAAAAGGTTTTTAAATGTAAATTAAATTTTTACAATAGACTATTTTATATAAAAACTGCCAGTTCTTGGAAAAAAATTTATTTTGTAAGAAATTTATTGTAGAGATGTTTGCTATAAAGAATATTACCATATTTCTAATAATACATACATACAAAAAAATAATAGAAACATTTTATTCAAAAGAAATTATAATAAAACAAATCATACCATGACACATACAAATATACAGTGAAAACTCAATTATTTAAACTTGATGGATGCAACCAGGGAATCTTTTGGATAATCCAGAAACTTGTTTGTTTTGCTTATTAGATATGACAAATATTGTGCATTTAAAGTTTTGTAAACAATAAACATTATGATGCAATTAATATATTTAAAGGCAAATTAATTTACTCAAAATCTAATATAATATTATGTATATATATAGAACTGTGAAACTACATTATATATATATTTATATATAATCTAGCTTCACAGTTCTACAATCAACAGATGATTTAGTAATTTCCAGTTACATAGAGTTTGGTCTCTGTGGTATTTGCAATGTTAAATGTTCTAGTTTTCTTGTTGAAATCTGTTTTGGATAATTGATTCTCTCTATACATACAATAGTGGATTTGTAGATATTAATTATATCTATGAAATTAATGTCTGTTTCATAATTATTGAAGTCTTGAGAAAAATTGTTTTACGATTTATTACACTATTAAATGTTCATTTCAAATAATGCCTTTTATTAAGTTTATCATAATTTTAAATTATGTAATTAAAGTAGTAATCCAAGACATTTACCATAAATCTAAATATATAAAATTACTTGTCCTGACTGATTGAGTAACTGATTCATCATCGCCCAGAGCAAACTGCTGAACCTAGAGGTGAAATTTGGTACACAGTTAGGGTATGTCATGGAAACACACACTAAGAAGGAATTTTTCGAAATTCCCCCGCGGGGGAGAGGGAGAGCATTAAGGCTTAATCAAAAGAATGGCTTCTACTGTATTAATTTAGATGCGATTTTTCGTTTTCAACAACATTTAGTCTTCATTAAGTACTTAGGTGTATTAAACTGATAACATTTCAGACATTGTTATAAATATTTTTATATATTTTGATTTTTTAACCAAATGTTCGAACCGTTTTAAATTTGAATTTGTTATCGTTATTGCAATGGTTTGATTATAGAACGATTGTAAATGTTCCAGAAAATTGATCATGTCGAAAATAGTTTCATTTGATTCTCAGCAATTCTCATCATTCTCAGTGGTAGGTGTTATATAACAATTACTATGGTTGTTGAAATACTGAATATAAATGGGGTTTGCTTGCAAAACCTCCATGGGCAAAGTCGCGGGTAACAACTAGTAAGAAATAAATTCATGATACTTATAATTTTAGAAAAAAAATTTTTAATATTATGAAAATATATGATTTGTAGGGAAACTTATATCTTACAAAAGTATAAGGTAAATAATCAAAATTAAATGTCAAAAATACAAATTATAGAAAGTAATTACAATTAACTTGGTTATAATTAACACAGATATAACAAGTTCACAGTTATAATGAGCAAAATGCCATCTCAATTTTAATTACATGATTTCTCATGTATTTCTGATAGTTATGAGGAGGGTACTTCACAGATATACTGAGCAAATTTTTGGTAGCTATGCAAACACAAACATTCTTAATCGTTCTAGTAGTAAGAAATGCAATACCTTGAAGAAATGCAATTATCTTGTCCAAGAAATTGCATTTCTTGGACAAGAAATACAGTATAATGTAATTACATACTTCATATTACAGTTTTATCTTGTCCAAGAAATGCAATTTCTTGGACAAGATAAAACTGAAAGTGTTACTTAGTTTTATGACAACTGGATATGACAATCTGCATCAATTACAGTCCTATTTATCTTTAATTACAAAAAAATAAATTGTTTAATATTAATTATATTGTTTATATAATTATTAATAAAAATACAGTATAATGTAATTACATATTTCTTAAAACTTCTATTTCATGTTGCCAGATGTTTTTTTCTTTTAAAAGGAAAAAACATCTGGCAACACTGAAACAGAAGTTTTAAGAAGTATGTAATTACATTATACTGTATTTTTATTAAGTATCATATAAGTGTCATATTAGCATGCTTATTAAAGAGTTTAAAAGAGAGTTTTCTAGTTTTTAGGGTTACTTGTTCTGTTAAGTCTAAGTCCACAATTTACATATGACTTCCATAGAAACTATGGAAAATGCAGAAAATATGGTATCTCTGTAAAACTGAACTTTTCATTAATCTGAAGTACCACTGGTCTCAATTAGTTCAGATTAGTACAACCATACTATATAAAAAAAATAATTTTTTAAATATACAGTATGAAAATTGAATGAAAATGAAAAGCTTTCAGAGATATTATCAAGAAAACATAAAAATGGAAAGAATACTAGATAATAAATGATTATCTAGATCAGCAATGGCAAACCTTTTGATCCACCTGTGGTTTAATTAAATTTGAACTTTAATAACTCCAAATCACGAGTCAAATACTTAATTTGAGCAATTAAAAAAAATTAATAAAAAAGCATACAAATTTTATTTTATTCAACTTTTTAATCTACATCAGTGAAATAACGTTAAACTCTATACAGTCGACCCCCCTATAACGTACGTTCCTATAACGACAATTCCTATAACGTAGCGAAAAATTGTAGAAACTTTCGTATAACGTACCTCCTATAACATCGTTTCGCGAGAAGATTGATAGAGTCTGGACCAATAGTGGATGAGCAGCCGAACTACTTTCCTCCGACCCTGCGCCACGCTACGGAGCGGCTAAATTGAGTTTGCTATCGTCTGTTTAGTATTATATATAAATTATATATAAATTAGGTACTGTACATATAATTATATATTAATTATATATAAATTAGGTACTGAATATATAATTATATAT
>NW_019384711.1:380424-395731 GCF_000671375.1 Centruroides sculpturatus | reverse complement strand
GTACGAAAAAATATATTAATTTATCCCGTGTTGAAATTTTTCTCCGTTGCGTGTCGCTTCGCGTTGAATTTTCGTCGATGTTAAGCCTAACGAAGACTATTGTATCGTTAAAAATTATTTTTTTATTTTGTACAAACAAAATAAATATATTGAAAAATATAAAAACAATAAAAAATTATACTTCAAAAGTTAATTTAGTATCAAAAACGTAAAATATTTGAGTAGCCCAAGACATAGCCAAAGATTGCAGCGCCACAGCACTGGTGAAAATTTAAATTTGCCGACAGGAATTCTTTCGGATGATTGACTTTCGGATAATCGACGCTCTACTGTAGTTTGAACAGGTACTGTGATAATTTCATTTTCATTAGTAAATAATGCTTAAAACAATACATACATTCATTTTTATCCCTACAATTTGCAGTAATATTTACATAAAAAGTTATTATGAATAAATGATCTTTTACTTACTCCTTTCATAGCAACAGCACTTTGTACTTTAGAAGATACAGCATCTATTTTAGAAGCCATTCGTAAATAATTTAAACTCTCATTCTTCTTTCTAATAGCATTCTCTGCATAAATTTTAGCACCTTCAAGGTTTTGTTGCATTAATGCCTGAAAAATTTTAATATTACAAATAAAAATAGAGTAATACGAGGCGTGTCCGGAAAGTAAGTACCGTTTCGTTTTACCGCCACCGCAGTGGTAGTATTGCAGTTCAGCATCTGATTACACGTGTCTCTGGTTGATTGTCAGTCCAGTGATGCCATTAGAGCCAGATTGTGTTGTTTTTCCATGTGTTAGTGAGCATTCAAAATGTTTAAGACAATTACCAATCCCGCCGACTGTAAAGCACGTTCTGTAATACAGTTTTTGAACGCAAAGAATGTTAAGCCAGTTGAAATTCATCGTCAACTTGTAGAGATCTATGGTGAAAATGTAATGAGTGATGGAATAGCGAGAAAGTGGGTTCGACAATTCAATGCTGGATGCACCAATGTTCATGACAAAGCACGGAGTGGCCGGCCTTCTGTTGTCAATGATGGTTTGGTTGCAAAAGTGAATGAGAAAATTCTTGAAAACAGACAGTTCACAATAAGATTGCTTTGTGATGAGTTTCCACAAATTTCAAAAACTGTTTTGCATGAGATTGTCACAAATCAATGTTCAGCAGTGGCTGTCTTCACTGGCGGCATATTTCTTTGAAGAGGGTATAGACAAGTTAGTTTCCCGATATGACAAATGTCTGAACAATGGTGGTAACTATGTAGAAAAATAGTTTCCAACATGCTCTTTCATGTAAAAATAAATTTTCTTTTGAAAAAAAGATTTTTTATGTGAGTTTTTCCAAAGCGGTACTTACTTTCCGGGCACGCCTCATAATTATATTGGTAAACTGAACATAAAAGCTAAAGTAAAAGCTTTCGATAGTCAAGCAATACCTTTTAATGATA
Source organism: Centruroides sculpturatus (assembly GCF_000671375.1). Classification (NCBI taxonomy): domain Eukaryota; kingdom Metazoa; phylum Arthropoda; class Arachnida; order Scorpiones; family Buthidae; genus Centruroides; species Centruroides sculpturatus. The sequence goes on along the minus strand of NW_019384711.1, from coordinate 394,274 downwards.
AACTAAAATTTTTGAATAATAAATTAAATGGAGATTGACTGTACAACAGTGTTTTTAGCCTTTTCCATTGTTAGCACCTTTTGAATTTTCAAAATGAGTTCTCACAACTCTATGAAAAATTCATTCAGTGTATTTGATTTAAGGTATTAAGTCATCTCATTTTCTCATCTATACTCTAACCAAACTTTAGGTACAGCTCAAATAATTAAGAAAACAAAATTCATTTATACTGCATTGATAAATATAAAAACAAAAAACATTTAGGCATTTCAAATTTTCAACCAAATATATATATATGAGATAGCCCGGGACGCCCCCTAGCGGGTGTTCTAGGCATTCCGTGACAGATTACAGATTATAGATATACAAACAGTGGGATCAATGGCTTATATACATAGATATGTAATTATACATTTAAACTTAACATTAGTACATTTTTATTGAAATTTCAGTTCAAAAAACTCAGTTTCCAATGGAAAAAAATAATAATAATATTTAAACAGTCAAAAAAAATTATCTCATACACATATCCAGAAAAAGTAACAACCTGCAGTTTAAAAAAGCCACTTATAGAAATACTACTAATGAACTGTTATCATAATCATATGAATTCTTATGATATTCTTCTCTAATATGATTATGATACCCATGTTTGTAATGGTTCCTATAACAGATATAAAATGTGGTATAGGTTACTGCAGTCAGTTGTTCTTTATCAAAAAATGAGAAAAATAGTTCTATCTATGTTACCACTTATAATTATTATTTAGCATATGGAGTGAAATATGGCAAAAATAGCTAAGGATTGGAGCAAAAAATGTGTATTTGAATTGGGTCCTAAAAACTGTATAAAAAATATCAGTCAGAATATTACTAATGAAGTCTTTACTAAATAAATTATTCTTCATTATCTTTCATATGTAGATTATATATTTGGTTAAAATTCAAAATATCAGAATATTTTTTAGATTTCAAAATAAAGTTTGTTTTTTGGTAACAAAATCAAGATGATTTTGACAGAAATAATTCACATAACAAACACAAAAATGTTTATAAAAATTCTTAAATTTTCATCAAGTTGCTTCAGAGTATAATTAAGAAGAAAGCAATGCAAAACAAAAAAATTACCTCCTAATAATATGTACAAATAATCATAATAATTTAAAATACTGACTTCCTAAATTTAAATTAAATATCCTCTGCTACTAGAGAATACTAATCAAAGTAAACTAATCTTGCATCTTAATGAAAATGAGTTAATGTTTTAGTGGTAGATTTTGAACAGCATGTTCTGATTTTATTATTGTTTTAATTCACTCAGCTTTCTTAATATCTTAGTTAATTTAGTTTCTATAAACCATTTCAGGGGGCAGGAGTAGTTTTCTTGGTTATATTTTCATTACTTTCTCACTGAAAAATAATATAATTTTTGGAAGAAGACTAATCATCATAGACATCACTAGAAATTGTAAAAAATGTAAGCATCTTTTCTAATCTAAATATCACTTATGGTAGCTGTTATTACGTTCTATGAATGTATGTCTCTTTAATCCGAATGACTATTAAGTTTGGTAGACTATCATTACAGCTTTCAGGTTAGACACTTCTTTTATTGTTTTCTCATATGCATTAAATATTATGCAGAAAATGCATTTTCTCATATCATATGCTGAAAGCTGTAATGATAGTCTATTGAACTTAATAGTCATTCAGATCAAAGAGACATCCATTCATAGATCTTTTCTAATCTTTGCACATTCCAAAATAATCATAATTTGTTTACTTTTACAAAAAAACTGAATATTTTTAAATGCAATCCTAGCAATCAAGACATAATATGTTGTTTAAAAAAATTTGACAAAGTGAAATAGTTTAATAGCACTAAGTTTAATTTGTCATTATTAATTTAGTAGTATTTTAATTTAATAGATTTTGTACTGGTAAATTTTAATAATGAACTTATATTCAAGGTAAACATTAATTCTTCTTAACAGAAAATATCAAACCTGAAAAGTAGCATTGTATTAGTCCATAATACAACAGACTATTATCGACTAATACAATCTGCATTCACTATACTTTCATCTTTTTTCAAGTAATTTAAAATAGCATACACAAAAACATGTTATTTTAAATTTATTTCTATGGTTCATTGAAATTGCAAATATGTATAGAAATATACATGGTAAGTGCCAAAAGTTTTCAGCCTAATTATATTTTAGAAGTTATAAAATAAGGATGTCATTTTTCAGTATAGTCTCCTTGTAGTTCAATACACTTATTACATCTTGGAATTAACATTTCAATACCCTTGAAAAAATAGTCCACAGGTTTGTCAGCAAAATGCTCAAACTACCTTCTGCAACTCTTCACCACTTTTTAAAACATCTTTTTTGAGTTTTGGAAACAGATGATAATCACTAGGAGTCAGGTCCAGCTGTAAGGTGGTTGGTCAAGCTCCTCAAACCCACACACCTTTGCAGCAGCCTTTGCAATGGCAGCTGTGTGCACTGGCACATTGTCCTGCAAGAGTGAGCATGATACAAATTAATTCTACAAGCGTAACTAAAATGAATGTTCCCAAGTGACTTATGCAAATTGGTAGGAAAAACTGCTTTATTAATCCATAAACAGACAGTGCTATCTGATGCTATCATTATTTTATTCCTATCATATCTAAAATATAGGTAGGCTGGAAACTTCTGGAGCCTACCTTGTACATGTAATTACCTTTTTCAATTTATTTCTTTGAATTTTTTCATCTTTTTCAGCTCTTTTTGATAGTCTTTCTAGTTGTTTGCAGCTGAACTAAAAAGAAAAAAAATCTTAATTAATAATAACAATTATAAAATTATACATATTAATTTTGTTATAACTTCAATAATTAACTTAGAAAATCAATTATTTTCATTTATATAATACTTTAGATCAGGGGTGTCCAACCCACGGCCCGCATGCGGCCCAATAAACGTGTAAAAAACTAACAAACTTTTAAATTTAATTTTATTTATTTATTTCAATGGTATAAACTAAAAAAAAAAAGTTTCACAAACCCGTAAACCTTTATATATATTTTATTTTTGAGTGTAAAGAAAATATTTTCAAATACTTTGAAATGTGTGAATGAGGAAGAAATACTAAATAAAGCTAAAGTTGAGACTCAAAGAATTATAGACCCAAATTCAGGAAAAGGAAAGGAAGGCCAAAAGATAAAAAGTAGTGAAAAAGATTAAATAGACTTTCTGTTATGCAAATATGGATCAATAATTTTCCAACCTTCCTCACTTTTTTATCTTTTGTCCTTTCTCTCCTTTCCCCAAATTTGGGTTTATAATCCTTTGAGTCCCAACTCCAGCTTTATTTAGTATTCCTTCCAGTGTTGCATGATTTGGCTACTTTGCGCCAAAGTTGTCTGCCCTTTTTTAATTTGGCATAAAATATCATTTGGCGCATTGGCTACTTTTTGGGCTACATATTATTTATAAATATACTAGTCAAATAAAAATGCACTTTAAAATGATGTTTTGTCATTTTTTATTAATTAGAGACCCAAATNAATTGTTAGATTACTTACCGAGTGTGCACCGTTCGACGACGCCATTGCTTAAGCTTGTTTTCATCGTGGAGCGGTGCATTGAATGGCACTCGCATGCTTCCTGATAAATTATTTTTTTTGCGAAAAATTCACTGAACTTTGGAGACATCATTAATATAAATATAATTTTTATGGATGTTAAATAATAAATGGTTTTTAGTAGGTCCACTGCTTGTTTAAACTCAACGGTTTGTACAATATCCACTATTGGTCTAGATTCGACCAATCCTGCCGCAACACGAGGTGGCAATGACGTTTTACCGAATTATACAAGTTTTTTTTAGCGTGTTTGTACAAATACTGTCGCAATTTTTTTGCCATCATATAGGAATCCGAACTATATTAACCTGTGTTATAGGGGGGGGGTCAACTGTAGTTAATATACTGTAATAATGAAAATTAGTATGCCTTTCCTTAAAACCTTTAAAAAACTAAATCTTTCTACTATATACAGAACCTTCTGAAATAGTAAGTTAGAAGAATTTGTCTTATGCCCTGTAGGAATCAAAAGCCCACATTACTACACAAAACAATTTAATGAAAATAATCACAAAGTTAAGCAATTCATTTATGATATAAGAAGTAAAATATATACTACTAGCAGACCCCGCCACGCGTTGTTGTGGCTCAAAATGTATCTATTATAAATGTATAACACTACCCCTGTGGGGGGAATTTTTCAAAAAATTTCTTCTTAGTGTACATTCTCTTGACGTACCCTATTAAAACGCAATCAAACATGCAAAAACCCGCATCTAAAATAATATAAGAGAAGCCAAGTTCTTCATGGTAAGCCTTAATTCTGTCCCTCTCCCCGCAGGGAATATCGAAAAATCCCTTCTTAGTGTACATTCTGTTGACGTACCCTATTAAAACGCAATAAAAAACGCAAAAACCCGCATCCAAAATAGTATAAATAGAAGCAGAGTTCTTTACCGTAAGCCTTAATCCTAACCATCTCCCTTCAGTGGGGGGAATTTCGACACGTATATTATATAAAAACACGTGCGTATTCGAATGCAGCGTTGTGTCAAAATTTCAAAGGAATCGGTAGGAACAAACGAACATTACATTTTTATTTATATAGATAGATAGAAGATGATCCGCTTTAGTTCATTTTCACAGAAAAGCATAATGCCTCACAGAAAAGCAAACTTAGGGCATCATACTCGTAGTGCCATCTGTTGGACATAAAAGCCTTAACCTAGATTATATATTTTAATTTATGTGAATGTTTAACGAAATAATATACAGCCTGTGTCCACCCTGAGGTTCCATTCTAAATATTGGTGAAAGAATTTTTGATATCGGATGAGTAGTTTTGGAGATTACCTGCTGCAAACAAACTTACAAACAAACTTACAAACTCTTTATAATATTAGTATAGACAAACATTACTTCTTTATAATATTAGTATAGATTACAAAAATATATATACAATATTTGCTGCAACTAATGCTGAATGAAAAATATTTAAAAATCATGCAAACTGAGCTCTGCTTCAGGTTTTCTGCTTTCCTTACATTCCATTTAAGGCATTCCATTAAAACCTGATGCAGAACTCAGGAGAAACCCGAAAACATTTGTTTACATTTACCCATGAATTTGTCACTGTATACCTGGAGGTTCTTTTGAGGTATGATACCAAGAACAACATGTTTCTTCACTCTTAGTGATGGGAAAAATACAGTAGACACCCCCTATAACACGGGTTCCTATAATTACGATTCCTATAAGGCGGCGAAAAAATTGCGACGGTATCTGTACAAACCTGGTAAAAAAAACTCCTATAATTCGGTAAAACATCATCGGCCAGCCGAACTACTTTCTGCCATCCAGCGCCATGCTACAGAGAGTTTAGGCGGGTAAATTGAGTTTACTATCGTCTGTACAGTATTATATATAAATTAGGTACTGTACATATAATTATATATTAATTATATATAAATTAGGTACTGTATATATAATTATATATTAACTTAATTTATTGTAACTTTATTATAATTATATATATACTTTCTGCCGTCCAGCGCCACGCTATGGAGAGTTTAGGTGAGTAAGTTGTTTACTATTGTCTGTACAGTATGTAAATTAGGTACCGTAAGTCTAATACAGTACTGTAATTTTATACATTTCTTGTGAAAGAAACATTTCTTATTCAACGGCCATAAAGATTATTTATATTAATGATGTCTCCAAAGTTCAGCAAAGTTTTCGCAAAAAATTAACTTATCAGAAATCGCCTGCTGTTTGGTGCGCTGTTCCGCGACGAAGACAAGCTTGAGCAATGGTGACGTCGAATTGTGCACACTCTGTAAGTAATCCTACAATTTTTTGTTTATAGCATAGTTTATACAGATTATTCCCAAAAAAATTATACATATTTTGGAAATGTTGAGTCAAATTAGTCTAGAATCTATTAATTTTATGGAAGAAAACCTTTCAAACAGTCGTAGTCCGTAAACTTCACACGTGTCAGGCTGTGATTGGCAAGGACTCGTACAAAATTGATTCATAAAGAACAGAACGTATCTACCATGTTATAGGGGGGGGGGTCGACTGTAAGTGCTCAACACACCTTCTGGTAACTGACTGCATAATGAGGTATTGTCTAGTCTTTAGAAGATAACAAGGGCTCTGCATTTCAGGTGCATGTTTTCTACAAAATGCCTATTACTGAGCTCATTATTGTTTCACATTTATGAGGCTCTCAATATATGAAAACCTAGTTGTTGACTGCCATAAATAATCACGTGGTTATGTGATTGACTACTGAGTAAACAACTCTACAAAAACCCGATACATATATTACTAAAGCCAACGACTGCCATATGCCATCAGGCTATATAACTAATAAATTACCAGTAACAGATGATGGTTATAGTGTAATGTTATATATACTAGAAGACGAGATCAGACGAGAGGTCCAGATAGCGTAATTGGCAACACATCCGCAATGTAAGTGACAGCTGCAGGTTTGAACCCTGATTCTTTTTTCCAGTTTAATCTAAATTATTTAATTAAAATTATAATTATTAAATTTATTACAAGATGGCACCTAACACCTCCCTCTAGTGTCAAATTGTTTGATAATTATTAGTATTATAGCTGTTATATAGCCCAATGGTCTCGTTGTTTTTCAATATGGTCTCTCAAAAACAACCACATCGAAAAAAAAGGGCATTTGAGAAATTCGTCAGTATTGTACTTCTATAATGTCGGAATAATAAACAAGAATTATGTAAAGAATATATGCTTGTGAGTAGTTTATTTACCAAGAGATACTTTGGAACACAATCTTTATAAGTTACCTGAATAGTAAAAGTACCTTTTGAATGAGTGGTATAAAAAAAGTGAAGAAAAAGTTAAAAATTGATCATCTGTTACGAAAAATTGTAGAAGGTCCTTGGGCAATTTTTTGGAATTTTTCTTAAGTTGGCTGAGAAGGAACCTACACAAGCCCGAAACATGTACAAAATAACAGGTACATGCAACAACTAAAAATTGAATAAATTTAAAATGAAGATTGCCTTGTGTTGAGTGTCTGAACTATATGGTGTTCAAAAACGACAAAAATAATTTTAATGTGGCAAATGTGCACAATTTTCTTTGCACAACTTTATAAAATCTGGTTGCTTTTTTGGTCAGCTTCAGTCTCAAGTCATCTTCGAGTTGAAGTCGGTGACGATGTTTAGTTTTCATGTTTGTCATGACCGAAAATCCTCTCTCACAGAGGCATGTTGTGCAAAATGGTAGTAAATATTTTATTGCTGCTTCGCTGACATGATAATAATGTTAATTATACAATTTTTGTTTCTTGCGTAAGAATTTCATTTAGGTATTGTCACAAATGCATTTTTTTTATGAAATTTCGAGAATATTTTTAGTTATAAATAAACTAATTTGTGCATTCGACATCATGTTGTAAATTGTCGAATTTTTGATGGTCCACCAATTATTTTTTTGATTGCTTCATCTCATGCATTTAAATTTTAAATTGACCGATTTTAGATTGCAGCGCGTACCCCTTCATGCAATTTCACGTACCCCTGGGGATACACGTACCACTAACTGGGAACCATGGAGTTATAATATGTCATTTTTCCTCAAAAAGTACATTCATATAAACAAAAATCAATCCTCTGTAACCTGGATAATAACTGGTAAAGTAGAGAGGCTGGATGGGGTGATATATTTTTACTTCCATGAAGACTTTTTTCTGAAGGACCTTGAAATTTTCTCCTGAAAAGATTTAAAAAAAAAAAAACCAGTAAAGTTTTGATACAGAAAGTACTACCTCATCCTGTTATCCTATCTCCTCTGAAACAGGTCCAGTTAGTATTGATCAAGTGCAATTTCTCATCATACCAACTATAGTAACTTTTCTAATGTGTTCTGGAAAATCTGTGCTATTGATTACAGCTTATAACATACTGCATATATCAATTTTTTTTTATTATGCTTCTGCACTTACTAAAAATTAATATATAAACTTGTTATAATAATCTGATTGGAACTTCTTAACAGCTTACAAGAGTATATTTGATATCACTAATTAATTTAATTAAACATGGTATCAAATGAAAGATAAGTAAGAATATAATCATATACTAAACTGTTATCTACAGAATCAGGGCCGTTTTCAATTGTTAGCTGCCTGAGTGCGACAGATATTTGGCCACCCCTATTAATGCTGATCACAAGTAAATTCAAAACCTAAGCAAATCCACGAGAGCCTAATAGTATGCTTTATGATAGTTTCATATAGTTGACGGGTAAAAAATCCATATATTTATTTTAACTTTATTCAAATCAAGCTGCCCTATAGATAATAGGTGCCTTTGTTTAGCTGCAATTTGAAAAAATTGTAGACCTATGAATTCCCACAGTTGTCCATCTGTCTTTCCTTAATCTCTTAATTCTAGAAAGGAATTAGATAGATAAAAGCAGATATGGAAATCTTACGGTCAGGAGTCCCTAACTAACTATATATGAATTTCTGATGAAAACCTAAAGTCATGTTATCTCAATTTAAAACTTCTCCTGAAAACAGATTAGCATGACTCCATTGCTAACAGAAAAGTATAATGTACAGGGGCAAGACACTATGGTACTAATTTGAGGTGGAGAGTATATATTTTAAATTAAAAATATGATTAAAAATTGCAGCCCAACATTGTTACATCATCACAATATCTAGTCTTGTCTTTCATCTATCTAACTCTGTTCTCAAGATTAATGAAAAACAGACAGATGGACAACATTGGAAATTTATACATCTACAATTTTTTTTCAAATTGCAGACCAATAATATTGATATAAATAAATAGCTTGGAGTTTGCAAACTTTAAAAGTTTACAAACTCCAAGTTTTTTCATGATTTAAAACAAGAAACAATCTTAGTGGTTATGGAATTCCTACTGTTGAATTTTTCTCTGGTTCAACAGATGAATCTCCCATCACCTTTTACTCGCACTTTTAAGTTTTCTGATATAAAACACCTAAGATGTACTTTGGCATTACAGTAGAGCGTCGTTTATCCAAAAGCTGGTTATCCGAAACGTCTGTTATCCGAAAGCATTCTAGTCGGCAAATTTAAATTTTCGCTATCGGCTATTTCTTGGGCTACTCAAATATTTTACATTTTTGATACTAAATTAACATCTGAAGTATAATTTTTTATTGTTTTTATATTTTTCAATAAATTTATTTTGTTTGTACAAAATAAAAAAATAATTTTTAACGATACAATAGTCTTCGTTAGGCTTAACATCGACGAAAATTCAACGCGAAGTGACACGCAACGGAGAGAAATTTCAACATGGGATAAATTAATATATTTTTTCGTACATGATTCGTTATCCGAAAAATAAGTTATCCGAACCACCCTGGTCCCCAATTGATTCGGATAAACGACGCTCTACTGTATTTATATCCATAAAATGCACAGCTCTAACATCAGTCATCATCCAAACATCAATCTATTTCATCACTGACCACTATGTTAAAATAATATAAAATTATATTTAAATTTTATTTTTTTAAGTGCACTATCAGACATCCTAAAAATTTCACCACTTGTGTACATGCAGGCACTGCACACCTACCAGAACTGGCCCTGTGCAGAATACAAGTATTAAACAAGTTATAGTTCATTAGTGTTTTTGTGATTAGCCCACTTGAACTGTATTATTCATTGCTTTATGCCCTTAGTTAGATTAAATTTTGTGATAGCCTTACCAGTTCTTTAAATTTAACCATTTCAAGATTAATTCATTCAATATATAGGTTGCCATTTTGTACACTAGATCTGTGAAAAAAGCATTTAGTCATCCTAAATTCAGTTCTAGAACTTACCACACTGAAATCATATGAAAAATAGACATCCACAATTGCCATAAATAATCAGGCTACATTTTGTAAATAATAACTATGAATTACAAATAAATTTGGCACTAAAAGGAGGCATTTTGCACCATATCGTATTAAAATTAATAATTATAATATTTAATTAATTAATTTAGAATAGAATGGAAGAAACATTGACACATGTAAAAATGCAAATGGCTGCCAAGGAGATGTTCACTAATTACAAACATTGCTGCATGTTTCAACAAAGCTCTATGTTGACCTATGGGATATGTCTAAACTTCATCCTAAAGGTCTAGAATTATGTCTATGGGGGGTAAAGATGCCCATACATTAGAGCATGTGCTCCATTTTTGTTTGTGCTGCCCTTTTCCTAATCCCCAAGAAGACCCCAAATTCCATTATTACAAAACAACAAAAAATTCATGACTTCTAGCCCATTCTGCAAATAAAAAAAATATTAACAAATGATATTTGTCTACTTGATAGTTTTACACAATGGATATTTAGAGCTAACATTAATGTAAGTTGGAATAATGCTTACAAGAGAAGTACATTTGATGTCCCTAACCAATTTTGGCAAACCATATATGAAATAGAAGAGCTAAATTAAAATATCTTATTTGCAGAATATCAAATGTTAGAGAAATATTGATGAAAATGTGTTACCATACACAACTTAAGATAACTCATGACTCATACAACATATGTGAAAACGAACAATATAATAATATAGTGCACCTTTCAGCAGTGTTGTGCAAAACATAAGTTATAGTGTTATTCTGAGTGCTGACATGATTCTACCAAGTTTATTATGTATGTTATCAAAATTAGCCTGGTTATTAGACTTCAAAAATGTATAATTTTGAAGTTAAATTGTTAATTGAATTATGTTCTTACACGTGAAGAGCTTGCATAACACGTAGATGGCGACACAGAGTGTAAACATGTGCACTATAATAGAAGTACACAAACAAAAGATTTGTTTTTAATATACCATGGCCTTCACTGAACTATGACTTCTATTTAAATGTGTAATTAATAATTATAATATGATTTTTACTACATTTCTATTCAATCAGAGTGCCACTGAAAATCATTCCATGTGCCACGTTTGGCACATGTGCCATTGGTTGCCAACCTGATATAGTGAATTAAAAATTCTTTTGCTTGATGATGTCATATAATCAAATATTGATAAGTAGTAACTTCAAAAACTTGAAAAAGAACTATGGGAAATAATGAATGTTCCTTTCCCAATTCCCCCCCCAGATTCCTCCTTGTATGGGTTGTCCAGATGACCCATCAGTGGCATCCATAGACTACAGTGGTGTGCCATACATGGAAGCTGTGGAAGTGCTACTTCCCTTGTATTTTCTAAAATATAAATACATATTGTGTTATTATTTTCATATTTTAATGTACTTTGAATTACTTAAAATTAATATTTTATTATAACTGCATTATGTATTTTATTACAAATTTCTATACATGTAAAAAACAATGATAAGATTGCTATTGTACATTCGAATATAAATTCGTATATGCATATTCCCAATGGAAGTGCTGTATTGTCGAATACAGAACAGCTTCCATGGCAAAAATATTTGAATCATGTAAAGCAGCCAGATTACGTGCATGCACTTTACAGAGCACCAACCTCTTGCGATTTAGCTTGTGGATGCTACACACCAAAATACTGTATAACACTTCCAATGATTCCATCCATTAGTCACTCATAAGGAGTTTTTGACTAAGTGAATTGTTTTAAGATTAAGAAAGTAAAGAATATTTAATGTTATTTTTATATACATTTCTTTACAAAGCTATATTTAATTATAATTTTCTTTTAATTATAATTATATTGATATATTTTCAGACATAAAATCTTTAGAATTTTTATCACTTTTAGATATTAATAATTTTAAATATAATGAAAAACAATTTTCCAAAGCAAATTTTAATTCTTTAAATTAAGTAAATTTTATGGAGAATTTTTTTGATTTATCTAAATTACATAGTGAATTGCAATATTTATATTCGTGTCCAGACTATATTGGCAAGTCACTCTTAAATATAAAAAATATAATTAATGACGATCTGAACAAAGATGTACTAAAAGAATTATAAGATTTAATATCATTAATTTTTACGGTACCATCTACAAGTGTGTCTATTGAGCATAGTTTTTCAACCATGAAGCGAATTGATACATTCACAAGGAAGACTCAGTCGGAGGAAAGATTGCCGTCACTAGCATTCTTTTCAATAGAAAAAGAACTTTTAAAATACTTTGATGGAATCAATGAAAAGTGATTTTTATAATAAAATAATTAACAACTTTGTGGAAAAAATTGCCGAGTAGAGTTAGTTTATAAAAAATAACAAAAACAAGTTTTTATATCTTTGTTTCGTGTCAATTATGTATTTTAGAATTAAAATAAATAAACTGTTTATTTTGGTCATTTCTAGCATTTGTTTATAATTTTTAAGGAAACACAGCTTCCCTATCATAAAATGTCATAGCACACCACTGATAGATTATAAAAATGGGGATATAAAAAAAGGACATCATACATTATGCAAGAAGCTTTAAACTATAATTCAATGTCAAATCAGTGATCCCAGAAGGTGGCACTGGTTGCAATTGGAGCTAATTCAGCCTTGAAAACAAGGAATGTTCCTTGTTTCCAAGGCCATGTTTTGATCAACAAAGTTATATGGGACAATACACAAATATTGTTCTTTAGTTTTTAACTCAGCTTTTTAGCACTGCTTATTTAGGAAACCAAACTTATAAATGCTTTATTTGGGGATGTTTTCAGCTTCTATTACTCTCTTTGGGAAACTATGTAGTTTTGCTAGTTCAATAATTCTATTTATTTCCCTTGTTCTATCTGCTGAGAATGTAGAATGGGCAAATTCTCAACTTACTAAACTTCTGTTAGCTGGTAATTTATTCTTGTCCTAATCATTTGATTTCCAATGCATGTAATCCATTGTAAGACTAGTATTCCATCATACATTGGATTTATATGCATACAAATTTTCTGCTTAGAAAATAGTAATGTCTAAATAATTTATATCTTCTAATTTTAAGATTATGCTGGTTTTATCATTAATTTGTTCAACAAACTCCTGAACACATTCCTCATCGTTCCATATTATGAATAGATCATCAATATACCTTACTATGTATTTAATTTTATCTTTATATTTTGCTACTACTGTTCCTTCTAAGTGTTAACTATCTTGTCTGCTATATTTCTCTAGCAGAAGAAGACTTCATTGGAACTCCTAAAAATTGCCTATAACACTTTGTTCCACATGGAATAAAAATTATTTAGCATTAAATCTGACATTTCCAAAATATACTTATATTCCATCATTTTTCTAGCTCATTCCTTATCTCATGATAGATATCCCTGCTTGAATATTTACAGAAGGATATAGCAAAATGTAATCATATATACTGTATTGTTAATATATCAGATCCTTCTTAAGTAAGCTACAAATTTTTTTTTTAACATTGCTTTTAGTACATTTAATTACTACTAATTTTATTCAATTTTCTTAAATTTTAATTGTAATCAATAATAATTTTCATATAATAGACATATCATACATTAACAGCTTAGTTAATATTAATATATCAATTTATATTTGTTTAGATGTATACCCAAGCCAAAATGCATGGTCCCTCTTCAGATAAATGTATATACAGTAGAACCTCGATTATCCGGACTAATTGGGGATGAAGGTAGTCCGGATAAGGAAAAATCCGGATAATCGAAACAAATACTTTAATTTGTCTTTTAATGATAATACAACACGTTTTCTTTTCGATGACATATCGGTAATATTAAAAGTAAATACTGTATTTAAA